>NW_015505592.1:814658-838221 GCF_001515645.1 Sinocyclocheilus grahami
GTGCGGTGGTTAGCGTGACACAGCGCGAAACCAGACTTCTTCTTTTTTTTTTTTTCCTCAATGAAAAGCATATTTACACTGTTTGAATCATTCCCTGTCCCGTATATAGTGCACTACGTGCCATTCACTGTACAGAAAATTCAAATTCTGTGGACAAATGACCGATTTCAGTCGCGGCTTCATCGTCTATTTTATAGTGTAGGGGGTGGGCGCTTCGGATTCTAGAGAGCATTTGATTGGACAGAAAGTTTGAGAAGTTGAAGTACGATGTGACGTCAAAAAATCGTTGAGCCGTTTTGGCGGAATTCTGCAAGCTTTGAATGCTGAATGGGCAGATCAAAATGATCTGGAGTGCTCTGTCATTTGAATGTTGCTTGCCCTGGCTTTGCTTGAAGCTCTTTTTTTTTCTCTCTGATGTTCCAGTGCGCAGCTGCTCTGAGAGCGTGGCCCCATTTGTCACAGCAAGGTATTCCCAGGAAGAGGGGTCGATGCCAAAGTCTTTCATTAAGGCTTTTAAAGCGTCTCTTTTTCTGTCCACCTTGAGTGTACACCTGTTTTCAGCTCTCCATACAGGATGTTTTTGTAGACATATGACATTCTGACAATGTGTCCGGCCCTGCGAAGCTGAGATTTTTGCAGCTTTGTGAAGATACTGGGCATGTTTGTCCTTTCAATTATTTCCATGTTGGGTACTTTATCCTGCCACTTCACTTTCAACATTTTGCGGAGGCAGCAGAGATGGAAGCGGTTCAGCATCTTAGCATGTCGCTGGTAGACTGTCCAAGTTTCAGAAGCGTAAAGGAGGGCAGACAGGACTACTGCTCTGTAGACCTTCAACTTGGTGGTCAAGCTGATCCCTTTTCATTCCCACAATGATGAGCAGAGTCTGCCAAAGGGAGCACTGGCCTTGGCTACTCTAACATCTGTTTAATCATCGATATGCATGTTACAAGATAGGGTGCTCCCTAAGTAGGTAAACGTGTCCACTGCTGACGGCGTCTGGTTGTTCACTGTCACAGTGAGCTGCTGGTATGGTATTCCTGGGGCATGTTGGTACAGAACATCACCAGTCTTTATGCTATTATTCAAGGTGTTGCATGTGGTGGAGAACAGTTCCAAGCTGTCCTGCATGTCACAAGCACTTCCCCCATTCAGGGCGTAGTCATCAGCAAACAGGAAGTCACATGGACAGGAAGTAATCTTGCTACATGGACCTTGGTCTTGGCCTGAAGGCGGTGCAGGTTGAACCACTTGCCCTCCGTCCTGTACTTGATGTCAATGCCAAGATCGGTGTCCTGAAAGGCATCTGTCAGCATTGCAGAAAACATCATGCTGAATAGTATCGGGGTAAGCACACAGCCTTGCTACACTCCATTTGTTACTGGGAAGGGAGTGGATTGCTCTCCTTCAAGTACACAAGCCTGCATGCCGTCGTGGAATTGGCGTACTATACAAATTAATCTTTCAGGGTAACCAAACTTGCTCATGATTTTCTAAAGCCCCTCACGACTTAAAGGGGACCTATTATGCATAGTTTGGACATAAATGTGTGTTGGCAGTGTGTGTACACAACCACCCTATAATGATAATCCACCCACTCCTTTTTTTTTTTTTTTTTTAATCCCCATAAATAAGCAGTGTCTCCCAATGGCCTATTTTTAGCATTGGTGCTAATGTGACGGCTCATTAGCCACGGGCCCCGCCCACAAATGTTGATGGACCCTGCCGTTTTAATGTAGAACCGCCCTGAGCGAGTTCACAGTGAGTTGTATACATTCCGCCATTGTTGCACTGAAGAGAATGTCTCCCAAGCATTTTAGGTGTTCTGTTGCTGGGTGTATTAATACACGTAGCTCTCTCAGAAATCTGAGCCACTGAAGACGAGGTGGATTAATTTTGATTTCGAAGAAAATGCTCCCTCTACAGAAATTTGTTTGTCTGCGCGAATCATTTTACACCGGACTGCTTTGTGAATGAGGGTCAGTATAAAGCAGGTTTTGCACTAAAGTTGCTCCTGAAGGATGGAGCAGTGCCAACTGTTCGTGATCCAGCTAACGTTACGCCATCTATCACGTGTTTGTTTTCCAAATTGCCTTTCTGAAAGAGCTTCTTGGCACTCTGTAAGGCTAATGTTGCTAAAGCTACCATTGTCTGTCTGTTTTCACTGATGCTGCATTCACGTGCTACCAGAATGATCGTGAATAGGAATGTGGTAGTTAAAAATTGCATACAAAAGTGATAGGAAATCGACCGCTTGAATGTCTAACTCATAATCATATTCGGGACTTATAAAGTTAATGTTAGCATGCGATGGCACCATGAGACCAGCTATGTTGTTATTTTTATAGCGTCGTGCTCCCCGTCTGTGTAATTCATAAATAATCTGGCAGGGTGCAGAATTTGGCACAACACCGGTTCGAACATATATGGCTGAACACCGCTGCTAGCAGTTTCTGACATTTTCAGTGCGTGAGAGAGTTTTGTTATTGCTGGCATGATGCCAGTGCGTGAGCTCTAGAAATCCCACCCTCTTCTGAAAGGGGAGGCGGGACCACCAACTCGTTTTCATTTAAAGGGACAAACACAAAAAACTGTGCGTTTTGGCTCATACCCTAAAAATGGCAATTTCAACAAGCTATAAAAAATTATCTGTAGGGTATTTTGAGCTAAAACTTAACACACACTCTGGGGACATCAGAGACGGTTTCGTTTGACGTTGTCGAGCATCAAATTATCATGTCTACTGTTCCTTGTTCTTTCCTGAAGCCACACTGGCTTTCGAGGAGTAAACCCTGCTCTAAGTGCACAGTGAGTCTGTTCAGGAGAAATCTTGCAAAGATTTTTCTAGCAATGCAGAGGAGTGAAATTCCTCTGTGGTTGCCACACATCTGTCTGTTTCCTTTGCGTTTGTAAAGGTGCACTATGATGGCATCCTTAAAGTCTTGAGGGGGAGAGTACCTTGGGCCCACATTGTTTGGAATAGTTCTTACAGTTTATTTCACAGGCGTGGTCCAGATGCTTTGTAAATCTTGGATGGTATTGCATCAGCTCCAGAAGCTTTGCCATTTAACAGCTGGTTGATGGCTTTGTCAATTTCTGACAGTGTAGGAGGGGTTTCTACGTCGTCTTTGACCACAATCTGTGGTATCCTGTCGATTGCTTTTTTTTTTTTTTTTTTTTTACAGATGTGGGATGAATTGTTGAGGACTGCATCAAAATGATCTGCCCACAGCTCAAGCATCTGATACTTCTCAGTGAGCTGTGTTCCATCAGCAGTGAGAACTGTGGATGAGCTAACAGGTTGGGGTCTGTACACTTACCTGGATTTTGCAAGCTCAGCCACTCATCTTGCATTTCCCGAAGTTTGCGTTGGAGTGTGTTTCGAACATTGTTAAAGTTTGCCTTGTTTGTTGGAGACTTGCTTGTGAGAAACATCCTGTGCAGTCTATGCTTTTCTTCTAACAGCTGGATTCTGCTGGCTATGACCAAGTAATGCATAAGCAGAGGCATAGACATGAAATGTGGCCCAGCTGTCCTCAACGTTGTCAGTGATCTGGATATTGACAGCCAGGTTCTCCAGTTCTTCTATCAGCTGTTGCTTGATTCAGACGACTTCAGATTTGAGATGTTCATATGCTTTGATGCAGTCTTCCCTTGTGGGCATTTCTTTGGGAGGGTTCTCAGATTCATCTTGCTAATGATGAGTCTGGAGTCAGTCCAACAGTCAGCTCCACACATGGATTTTGTCACCCGTACATCCTACCTTTCTCTCTTCCTGATGATAACGAAGTCGATAAGATGCCAGACAGTGCTTAGAGTGTGGCTGCATCCATAATGTCTTTTTGCGAGTTAGGAGGCAGAAGGTTGTGTTGGTGATGAGCAGTTCATGTTCAGTGCAGAACTGTAGTTAGAGAGGAGACCTTTGTAGTTACACTTTCCTATGCCTTGTCGGCCTGTGACTCCTTCCCAGGTGTAAAATTTGTACCTACTCGGGCATTGAAGTCACCGAGGATGATGTGCTTTTCTCATTGCAGGGTTGATGAAACCAGACTGTGGAGGTCATCATAGAACTTCTCCTTAATGTCATCTGGGTTGGTCAGGGTAGGGGCATAAGCACTGAACACATTGACTTGTTTCTTTCTGGGCAGTGGGAGTTTCAGTACCATGAGCCGGTCATTTACCACCTGGGGAGACTGAACAGTTTCTTGACTAAGATGTTCCTGATGGCGAAGCAGTCTCCAGCCTCACGTCGATCGCTTTTAGCTCTGCCACTCCAGAAAAATGTATAGCCTGCTTTAATCTCTTTCAGTTGCCCTTCCTCAGCAAGGCAAGTGATGCTAAGAGTGGCAATATCCATGTTGTATTGAGCCAGCTCTCTGCCCACTAGGGCTGTTCTTCTTTCTGGTCTATCCACTTGAGCATTGTCCATTAGAGTGTGCACATTCAGTGTGCCAAATGAAGACCCCTTAAATTTCTTGTTCTTCTTTTCTTCTAGTTGCTACTGCTAGTAAGGGATGCCCACAAGCTGTGGCAGGCTGGCCAGGCTTTGAATGAGGTGGACAATTTTTAGGACACCTTTTCTAGTCCCCTTTTCAGACTATGGAACTGAGCAGTGCGATCCTGAAGAGGACCGCTCAGTCACTGAGGGGGCTGCCGAAAGCCACTGCCACTTCATTCCAGTGGAAGAAGACCCTATGGCCTGAGCTGCCTGTGTCCAGGTTTGCGACCATATCTGATAAAATAGATGATATAGACGAGCAAAGGTGATGAAGATGACTTACGCATTAATTGAATTAAAGTGAGGGATAGTTGCGCATCGCAGCTTCACTCTCTCTTCCTGTGCCTCACTTGAGTCCAGTGGCAAGACAGAAGTCATGGCGACTGGGTGAAGAACAGGATGCAGTGGATGACCATCAGCATTGCTACATGTCTGCTGAGCTCCACAGTGCATTGCTGGAACTGCCTTTGTGACCGTTGAATCGAGTGGTGACTTTCACGCTGTCTGCCAGATCCAGACTTCACATGCTTGGGTAGACAAAACCCAACTCAAAATGTCGCATGCTAACAGCTTCAAAGATCCACTGGTGAGATTTACATGTAACAGGTTGTACTGGATTACATGATTACCAGTAGCAAAGAGAGAAACCCTGACCAGACATGAAATGGTAGTGTAATTTTATATTAAATATCAAATGTTAAAATGCTATATAAACTGAATCGGTTCTAAATTGTTAACTTGTAAATGTTTAGTTGTTGTTCAGCGGATCACAAAACAATCATATTACAGTTTTTGAGTCTCGGATCATTTTTCGGATCAGCAAGAAAAAAGATATTTTAGTTTAACTTTGTTTTCCATTTATTACTTAAAGCTAAATACTTCGAAACCACAGCAAAAACTACTAGCCTAACTAAGAAAGTTCAAACATGATTAAAGGTAAGTGAACAGCCAGTAAAAATAAGAACAAATAGACAAATTACATTAGATATTTAGATAAATACAACAGAACAAAGTTACAAATAAAATAAGGTTGGTAGTGTTCAGGTACAGAAATATAGTAATTAAGTGTAAAATAAAACTGCACAGTGTTTACTGTATAAATTAAATATAGATTAATCTTTGTCAAAGCTGTGTTTTGTTGTTTGATTAGCATTAATGACGGCAGCAGGTATTTATAGCCTGCTGTTCCTTTAAGACCTGATGCACAGATCCAATAATGATACTCATAGAATTTTTTTTCTCGGCTGTTTTCGTGTACTTAAGACATAACCGACTGCGTTTACCAGAATGATTGACGAGATGGGTATTTTGTCAAGTTTGTG
Source organism: Sinocyclocheilus grahami (assembly GCF_001515645.1). Lineage (NCBI taxonomy): Eukaryota > Metazoa > Chordata > Actinopteri > Cypriniformes > Cyprinidae > Sinocyclocheilus > Sinocyclocheilus grahami. The sequence goes on from NW_015505592.1 coordinate 820,479, forward strand.
TGTATGTGTCTGCAAACGCAATGATGTAAAAGAGCATTCACTTCTGTGTTCACACGCTGTCTGAAATGCACCTCTCTGCATGTGCACGCTTCATGTGTGAGTGGCTGTGCGCATAGAAAACAGTGCCAAATTGAGTTCTTTCACCTCTTCTTGCGTTAGAATGGTTTAAAATCGCTTTCACTCATAATTTTTATGGTTAAATTTTGCAATTAATCCACGGATTACATGCGTGCCGAACTGTGGAGTCTGTTCCGTTTGGGTCGCGGCTCAACTATGATCCATTCAACCCCTAATGTTTAGCAAATATTAAGCTCTTTTTCAGAGTTTCTAGACAATTTTAAGTCGTAAAATGAGACTAATATATTAAAATTTAGTGTGTGACTTCAGCAGATCAGTTGACTATGAGAGGGGCAGAGTGTGCTACAGGTGTTTCTAATGTATATCTGCAGTGAAAAATGGAAATGCAGCGAGCACTAATTGGGAATTAATATGGGCAGATATGACACGGCCCCGCTTGATTTTACATTATGTGAATAGTTCTGGTCAGTGCTATATAAATCTAAAGAAGTGTAAATCAGCCTGCGTCAGTTCAGCAAATTCGCAGGATTGTGAACATGGCGAGTGGCACAGATCATCCCGAGTGTAATAGGGTCGATTTTTTGCTTTAGAGCTCACTTGAAAGTGTCAGTTAGTGGGCCAAATTCTTACATAAATGAAATGCCATCAAATTAGTGAAAGTATAAATCCTTTAGTTTAAACATGCTCTTGTGCATAGCCTGTAAATAAAGAGGAATATGCAAAATATATAGGCTGCATTCCATTCTGGCTACTGTTGTAAAATGTTGAGAGATTCAAACGAAAAGAATAAATAAACAGAACAAAATAAAAAAAATTAATAAAGACTGCAAGTGACGTCGCTAGTGGAAATGCAAGTCTGAGAGTGCAAGTCTGCAGCCAGACCCTTTTGATCAACATTAGTGTGCCACCCTCAGGCTGAATTATGCAAGGACACTAGATGTCTGCCAAAAGTAATTCATATAGCCTACAATATGCTCCACCTAAATTTATGGTCAGGAACACTGCTACTGTATGCAGCATGTTCACTTTCAGTGTGAACTGATTATCTTCATGGAAAGCATACACGCATTGTGCCTGGTTAGAGGAACAGTTCACCCAAAAAATTCTTTTTAAAAACCTCATGTTGTTCCAAACCTGTAAGACATTTGGAGCACAAATTAAGATATTTTTGATGACATCTGAGAGCTTTCTGATCCTGCATTGACAGCAATGCAACTACCACGTTCAAGGCCCAGAAAGGTGGTAAGGACCTCATTAAAATAATCCATGTGACATCAGTGGTTCAACCGTAACGTTATGAAGCTACGAGAATTTGTGTTCCTAAGATGAACGAAGGTCTTATGAGTTTGAATGACGTGTGGGTGAGTAATTAATGAAAGAATTTTCATTTTTGGGTGAACTATCCCTTTAAGTTAAAGTCCATGATGCTATTGTATGTTTCTGGCTAACTAAGGAGTTGGTTGCAATCAACTTGGAAGGACCTCAGTTTTGTGTCTTTACCTTTTGCTTTTCCTTTAGTTTGTCTGCTAAGTATAGCCTGTTATCTGTTTTGTGTGCAGATCCTGGCGAATCCCAAGCACCAGTTCAACACAAGCTCGCTGTATAAGAATATAATGCTAGTGGCGTGGGATCCTGCTCCATACACCCTCAACCTGCACAAAGTGAGTACTAACTACCAAAAACACATTTTAAACACCTATAACAATGATTTTTATCTATAAAAACATGTTCATTAGTTATCAACAACAATTTAACATTTAAAGTATGTTCTGATGTCTTAAAATCCTCTGTGCAATCACAATTCAAGAAATTCTTGCACATACAGAGAGCAGGTGACATTGTACCTTTGCAATTCAGATTGAGTGCATTGCTGTGAGTGTGTGCAGGCACTATGCGGGAAAGTTTACGCTGATTTGTCTGGTCTGAGTGCTTCTGCTCAGACACCGCTGTGAATCGTAAACCACGATGGCAGGGGTGTGGAGAGCAGATCACTATAAATGCTTTCAACCTGTCCTTTGTTTCTCTTGACAAGAAGGTCAATAAGTTGACAAGGAGGGTCGATAGGTACATTTCTGTACAGCTGCAAGGCCAGCGGTTAATTTTGTACAGTCAATTTAAATGTGTTTTTGTCAGTTTTCAACCCACCATAACAGGTGCGCTCTTATTTTCCTTGTCAGTTCAAGAATACAATAGTATGTCTCAAAGCACATGAATGATGCTGTGGAGCATTTTAAGAACAATGTGCATACAGTGAACACAATGAACCTGCTGATTTTTTTGTATACAAATGTTGCATTTCTCCGGCGTGGAACTCGTAAACCGATCAAAAGTACATGAATTATCAGGAGAAACAAAAGCGCACAAACTTCTGTGGCTTTCCTTAGGCTGAATTTGGTAACATCTCTTTATTAACATTAACATCATCGCAACAGCATAATAATGCAATCTCTTTCAATATTTTCACAGTTAGCCTATTTAGTTCAGTCACATGTAATCACAAATCATGTTTCATGTAACTAAAAATAGTTTTTTTTAAAGACAATAAAGTCTTCAAATACTTGTTTCTTGAATATCACTCTTATACATTAACACATCTAATCATAGCGTCTGTGTACTTGTCAGCAGAGCAGGGCAATATTATTACATGTAATAATAACTGATTACATGTAATCTGGATTATGTAATCAGATTCCAAAAATTAAGTACTTGTAATTAGAATAAATTACATTATAAAACGAGTTGCTCTTAATCAAACTACTTTTTATTGATTACAGCAATAGCAATACATTAGTCATAATTAGATTCTCCATAATTCATCTTTTTCATCTTTTAAAATATCCTTTCTAAAATAGCCTACCACTTATATACATTCAGAAAGTCTCCCAATTTTGTGGACATTCACACCAAGACCAGTCATTAGTCACAGCATTTGACCACTGGATTTACAAAAATCAGTTCAGGTTTAAAACATTGCATCAACTACTCATGAACACATGCATTAAAGGTTATTTAACCATGTGTTTCTATGTCTTTGGAAGACTTTTGTCTTTCAAACACATTAAAATGCACAAATTCATGTTATTTCTTATTTACATGTAATGCAAGCATTCCCAAACTTTTTTGTCAGCTAAACCTCTTTCACCCAATACATTTACTTGAAGTACCACTAAGATTTAAAAAATAATATTTTAATTATCACATTTGCATGTTCACGGTTCTTTGACGGTGGTTAATGGTCACATGACATGCAGATAAACAAATAAAATGTCATTTTTAGTAAGCATTTCATTTTGATATTTTAAAATAATTTATTTATTAAAGTTTGATATCTTAAAATGTATTAAAATTATTTATTTAAATTTTAAATTATGATTTCATTAATTATTAGCTTTTCATTAAACACACAAACCCCCTGCAGTTCCTTTATGAAGCCCAGTTTGGGAAACCTTGACAATGTTTATTTCAATTCATGATGTTAACAAAGAATGGAATATATTTTCTTCCTCTTTGTATTTTTATGTCAATGTGGTACAAGATTATTATATTCAAATGAATGTGATAAGTTGGGTCAAAAGTAATCAAAAACTAATCTCATTTTACTTAAAATGTGTAATGTAATTGATTACGTTACTAACTACAATTTTTGTCATGTAATTTGAAATCAGAAACGGATTACAATTTGTAAGTAATCTACCCAGCTCTGCTTATCAGTGACACAAAATACACTAAAGTTCTTTCAATCAGCCTTTTTTTTTTTTTCATTTTCTCTGAACACTTTTTATATAACCATTTACAATTGAACTATTAAACTAACAAATATACATTTACAATTTCTTAGTTTTCTATTTATCACATGCTGAAATTAATGTATTATTATTGTTATTATTATTATTAACATGGTAATCGATGATCACAAACACAACACAGACCAACTGTCATTTTACAGTCACGACTGAGTTCGCCAAAATGCACCTTGAAGATTCTGAGGCAGATGAGACTAAAATGTAATTATTTGGCCTCAACACCAAACAATATGTCTGTCGGAAATCCAATACAGCTCACCATCCAAATAACAACATTCCTGCAGTAAATCATGGATGTGGTAATATCCTGTTATGGGGTGTTTCTCTGCAGCAGGGACGAGAGCACTTGTCAGGATAGAAGGAAAAATGGACGAGGCAAAATACTGTCAAATTCTTGAGGAAAATCTGCTGCCCTCTGCCAGAAAGATGTCAATGGGAAGGTTTACCTTCCAACATGACAATGACCTAAAACACAGCAAAACTGAACACACAGTGGTTGAAGGAGAAAAAGATGAATGTCATTGCATGGCCTCGTCAGAGCCCAGACTTAAACCACATTGAAAATCTGTGGAATGACTTGAAGACTGCAGTCCACAAACACTCACTATCAAATTTAACTGAACTTGTGTATATACATATAAAGTAACATTATTGAGGTTACTACAGCAACATGTACTAAAGGATTCTAGTGGACTATAAAGCTTTTTTGTGAACAATTCTTCATCTCAGTGAACCAACACTGACAGTTTGAAGGACAGCCTTCCACGTTCAACCTTCCATAGTTGTCCCTGGTTGTAATGAAACCAGATTTGGTAGTTCTTTTGAGAGTCATTTTGCTCATTTAGTTGTTGTGTGTTTGTTTTTGTAGTGGTACTCAAATCCAGACTACAACCTGTTTACTCCATATATAGAGTACAGGATGCACTTCCCTGCTCAGCCTTTCTACATCCTGCACCCAAAATACATCTGGCAGTTATGGGATGTGATTCAGGGTAACAATCTGGAGAACATCCAGCCCAATCCGCCCTCCTCAGGGTTCATAGGTAAGAGACACACTCTCTCACACACATTCTGTGCTACCGGTTCAAAACTCAAAGGTGCAATTTCTCTGGCACAAACAATAACAAGTAAAATTGCAGCAATGACTCAAACCACTTTCACAGTCCCAACCCAAGCTCTTATTAGTAATTGAGGTGAAACTGTCAATTGATCAATCCCAGTCGGGCAGCTCAAACAGATTGCAATTCTTTTTGGTGATAAAGAAATGACCCACTTGTTACTGTCTCCCAAGAAATTGGCTTTACTTTCAGGAATCTGTTCTTTAAGACAGCACAAATGTTTTATTTGCCTCTCAATTGTGTCATGTTTGTCATCAAGTGAGCACCACTATTAATGCTAGTAGTGCCTCAACTCGAGAAGAGACCACACATGGAAAGCATTGTTCACTTCAATTTTCTGCTCATGTTTTTGTCCTTTTGGTTTTGTATCTAAAATATAAAGCTCACAAAATTGCACTTGTGACAAGAGTTGTTTCGGACACCGCTAATTCAGAATGGCCGTCAGTGGAGAAAGCCAAACCTTGACAAACTGACCTTTGACATCAAATTAACTCGAGTCTGTGCCATAAACTCTGGTGTGAAAACACCCTGATGATGGAAAGTGACCTTTAGCAGATTGAGTTGTCATGATGGGTTTGAAGGCACGTCTTGTACTCTGTCAGGTGTTTGAGGGGGTGTCTGCTCAGTTTGTGTTGGCTGAAACCACAGAGAGATAGAGTTGCAGATGGACACACCATGTTTTCATTCAGCAGTGGAGCTTGTGTTGAACTAGAGCCAATCAGAATCTGACCCACATTCAGAACCAACAAAATCACTTTGGCCATATGTACGGTCCCACAGAATTCATGATGGTATATTGAAGTCACGCTAAAATGGCAGTCGCAACAGATCTTTTCTTTCATATTGTGATAAACCTGCAAGTGTAACGGGTTATCGAGAAAGATAAAAATTTAGGGCGGAACTTGGTTCAGTGGTTGAATTGTTAATTGAATGGAAACAAATCTGAAGGCATGCTTGCAGTCGATTGTTAAAAAAATTAAAAAAAATAAAATAAAATTTTAATAAAATAAAAAGAGGTGTGGAATTTAAGCAGACTAAATGATTGGAGAAGGGTCCTGCACATGTCATCCGAAGTAATTTTTATCAAAAGTTGCATTCATTTATTTATACATGCATGGATTAATTGATAAGATATATAGAAGTTATCTATTTAGAAAAATAGACAAATAGGTGGATTTCCATTTTATGCCTGGCTTTAAACAAAGACATTTGTTTAATCTTCTTTCTCTAGCCACATTCTCGCAGCTACATTCATTCACTTTTCTCATAAGACTTGAGCTTTTCTTCAGACTCTGTAAGTAATTTCCCGTAGCTACCGATCTTGTTGAACAGTTGATATCCAGTCATATTGCAGACACATCCAGACCCTCCTCACAGATGTAAAGCCTGTTTCTATGGTGATGTCTACGGAAGTGTGACGTGGCAGTGACACTTTTGAAAATGCTTCTTTTTGCATTTTTCTAATTTTAAATTATTTTTTCATTCATTGGAGGAAGAGACAGTGCACTATGGTTGGCCTAGTATGCTGTTCATGCATTAAATCAGCCTCTCGTTTTCGTATGCGTTCCACATCCGCAAATTGGTTTAAGTGAATAAATAATGGTGCTAATAAGAACACAAATTAACAAGAAAACAAGGCGTCACATTCAAACTTGAAATGACTTGAAAACATCATCTAAACAGCACTAACACTGATATAATTGAATACTGTATCGGTGTGAAAATTTATATTATGGCAGGTCACATAATGCTGCTTAGGTTCTTTGTATGGAACTAGTTGTAATTACTTTTTTAAAAATGTTTAATATTGAAAGTGTGACACTGATCTTTGGTTTTTCATTTAAGGCTGTTTTTGCCTCCCCCATTTATAAAAATCACAAACTATTTTATACTTGTGGTTCTCATTGCTCATTGACTTCTCGGATCAATCTGTGGTGCTATATTCAGAGATTGGTCTGCATTTATACTTGAACAACAAATGGCACAACAAATCGACAGACAAATATCCAGTTTGTAATGTCATACGTACAGATAATTTCTGGATAATATCTTTTTGACTATTACAAATAAACAGATACTTAAATGCAGAAATGCTCACATTGCCTCCTTAGTGTTTGACACTTTATACACAGTCCTTTCAGTATCATGGAGATGGGAGCGATGTTGATGAGTTTAAGCAGTGTCACCGAGTCCTTAGAGACGCTATTCAACCCCAGGCATGCATTCAGCACATTTCAAAAGCCAAAGTCAGTCCTTTTTATTTGTTTATTATTTATGTTTTTGGAAATCGATTTTGGATCCCAAGTGAAATGTTCATCTCTGTTTTATGCATAAGGTGTTTGGTCTTTTGTGATGAAGGTTCCCCCTGTGGAAATTCAGTTCTTTACTTGTTGCGTAGTTGCTGAAACACTATCATTGTCACAGATGTGAAGTGATCTGGATCAGTGTGCCTCTACTTTATGGTAAAATAATTTTCTATACATCAGTGATATGGGCTCAGAGTGACCAAATACTTATTTTACCGAGGAATTTACCAATTAATTCTTTAAAAATCCTACAATGTGATTTTCTGGATTTTTTTTCCTCATTTTGTCTCTCATAGTTGATGTATACCTATGATGAAAATTACAGGCCTCTCTCATCTTTTTAAGTGGGAGAACTTGCACAATTGGTGGCTGACTAAATACTTTTTTGCCCCACTGTAACTCACCATATGAAACGACTAATAGGAATGGAACGATTTGAAGTATGATGGAACGGATAAGAGTGCTCTTTCTTTGGTGTTGGTAACAAATAATGGTTGCTGTTAAGTATTGTTTTAGCCAAGGAAAAAAAGCCTCTTGTTAAGCTTAAATATAATTAATAAATATAATTCACAACATGTTAAATTGTTTCTGTAGTATGTCATTTGGTCTTTCAACCATACTTTCAACCAAATCAAAATGTTTATTATTTTTTTCCCCATGTTTTTGAAAAGTCCTTTATGCTCACCAAGACTGTAGTTATTTGAACAAAAATACAGTAAAACAGTAATGTTGTGAAATATTACTACAAACTCAATAACCGTTTTCTATTTTAATATATTTTAAAATGTAATTTATTCACATGATGGAAAAGCTGAATTTTTTTAGCAGCCAGAAATGGAAGGTTCAAAATATTAGCATTTATTTGAAATAGAAATATATTGTAACCACATAATTGTCATTACTGTCACATTTGATCAATTTAATGTGTCCTTCCTTACTGAATTAAAGTATTAAATTGTTTAAAAATAAAACCTTACTGATCCCGAACGCTTTCACTGTAGTGTGTATATGCTTGTGTACATCTTAAAGGTAATGCAGTTTGGTAGATATACTTTGTAAATATACAATCTTAAAAACATTTAATCACTTTCTGTTTAGGACAGTTGTTATAAAATGGACATGTTTCTAATAAAACAACAATTTCTATTTTATGGATGTGTTTGGCAGAAAACTTAATTGATCTCTGTGTTTGAGGCAGCCTGGTCACATGGAACTATATGCTTACACCAATGTTATAACCTCATCTGAAGCATGTAAAGTGCTTTCATGCTTCAGACATCTTACAGTGTACATTTAGGTTTTTTTGCCACTCTACCTTGTTCTGTGGCCTGTTTTTATTTTTTTTCCAAAATGCAAAGTGAGAGCACCCATGGTTCTTCATGCACAGCAAAAGACCTGACTCTACTCAGCAATGAAATGCATTGTTGATTTTTTTGATTAACAATTAATCATTACAGCTGTAAAAGAAAGAAGCCCAGGGGGAAAAAAAGTTGAATGCGACTGAACAGCTACATTGAGTACAACAAGGCAGGCTTGACATCATAGCTGCTGGGATGGCTCAGGTTAGGTGATGACCTCTGGCGGTTTGGTCCTCTCTGTGGCAGGAGTGCTGCACTCGTGGTTGTGGATGCCGGTGGAGATCTGAGCGGTGCAGGCAACATTGTTACTGTGGACTCTTCGGTTGAGCTGGATAACTGTGGTCTTGGAGGGCATGGAGGAGTGACCGTTCTGCATCAAGTGCCTCTGACAGCAGAACAAGATGCGGAAACACCTGTAGAACTTTGGACAAAAAGAAGAGAGAAGAGACAGTTGAGACCTGAGAAACCCTTTTAACATGGTCTCAAAAATGTGAGTGCTTTTCAAACTGAGCACTGCCGATTTGCAGCACAACAAGATTCAAAACTATATCTTGCAGTGAATGTTAAATCAAGGTGTGGTCAGAATAGTGAAATTTCTCGGGTCTGTTGTCCGTTGTCAGTGGTGTTGCAGTGTATGAAGCTCTGTTCACATCACTTTGAAACCAAGCAGCTTTCTGTTGGTCAGCATGGCAAATTTGTGTGACCAACTTTAACAAGCAAAATCTGAGATTTTTCACAAAACTCCCAACCATACAGATTCCTATTTACTTGTTACTTATTTAAGGTGTGGTTACATTTAGCAAAATTTCACCAATTTTGGGGGGAAAAGGTCCATTGTCAATAGTGTAGATATGCATATAGCACAGCTTACATAGACATCACTTTCAAACAGCATTTTTCTCTTGGTCAGTGTGGTAAAAAATTTGCGAGACCAACTTCAACACGAGCTATATCGGAGTATGGAACTTTCTCGCTGCTTTGTGTGGATTCCTATTTCCTATTGAAATGAAATTTCACAGAGTGTTGGTAGATGCCACTGTACCTTTACAAAACAAAATACAAGTCTGAATGCATTTTGCTTTTGTATTCCGAATTTTCTTGCAGATTAGTTAAATAATTAACTAATTAATTTGTTCTTGGTATGAATAGTGTCAGTATGAAATTATTTTTTCAACTGTGATTGGTCATATTGTCTTGGTGTGAGCAGGCTTTAAAGTCAACTTAAATCAAAATGTACCTATTTGATTTCTTAATATACATTATTACAGTGCACATTTCATCAGTACTTATTATTACTGGGGGGGCGGGATCTCTCAGCAAAATATGACTTCTCTAAAAATGTACCTATTTGATTTCTTAATATACATTATTACAGTGCACATTTCATCAGTACTTATTACTGGGGGGGCGGGATCTCTCAGCAAAATATGACTTCTCTAAAAAAAAATTACAGACTGACTTCAACATCTGGATCCATAGATTCCTTAACTGGCAACATAAAGGTTATTCTGCTAAATCTGAATATTCTTGTAGGTCTTGTCTGAGTGAAATTAATTGCATGGAAATTACACTTGACAAGCCTCATTTTCTCATCTTTTAATCATGTCACAGATTATTCTTCTTAAATGGCCCTTTTGTCTGCTTGTTCTCACATTTTCCCATTCACTGACTTTGAATTTTGAGAATTCAAACTGAGTGAATGTTTGTTAATTAGTGATTGACCGATATGACCTTTCCCCTGAGCTTAAGAGTCATTCGCTGCTGAATCAGACCACACTGCTGTCTCGATTATTGTATGCAGCCTGCATGGACAATGTTAGTTTTTTTTTTTTTTTTTGTTAGTTTTTTTTGTTTTTTCTTCATTATTTTGGGGCACACAGTCTCTTTCTCTCATCACATTTAATTCAGACTGTTTAATTCGGAAGTTATATGTTATGGTAACCTTTAATGGAACTGCACATCATAAATATTTTAGGGTTGTCAATAGATTAAAATGAATTGGATTAATCACACCCTTTTTGTGATTAATTGTGATTTAATACAGTACACGGATCCATTCAGAATGACTAAATACAGCATGCACATGACAAATCAAACACATCCTGAATATGTTTGTATTTACGCAAAGACATTTCAGTACATTCACGTTGTTTCTAATGTATGATCTGTGCATCAAGAGTGCTCATACACTGTTTGTTTGTGCATCAATATTTCAGACTCACACGTGTTTACTGTACAACCCCTGTACGGTTCAGAATAGAAATGTTTCTTCAGTAATTTTGCGTTAATTGCATTAAATTATTTTAACACGTTAAGGATTTTTGAATTAATGTCATGCGTTTACACGTTAACGTTGTCAGCCCTAGAATAAATATTATATTTGTTGGCATATTATTTTTATTTTATCATTTTTCTAAAAAATAAATTGGAGCAGGTCAAAATGTGCATGTTGAAAGAAAATGACACGGATAAATTGTATCAGTTTATTATTATTTTCAGAAGTTTAAGATACTGAAATTAAATGAAATGCTTAACTTTATAAATGCACTGATTGACAATGATTCAGGGGACCTGTTATCACATCTTAAATAAATGCAAGCTAAAAATTCTAATTTAAAAATGTAATAAACTTTAAGTTGCAAACATTTTGTTGAGTTCAGTTGACAATGTTGATCATCACATTAACTTAATATGCGCAATTTAAACTAAAATTTTGGCGTTAATTGTATTAAATTAAGTTGTAGTAACGCAATAAAATTGTCTTGTTGACTTTGGAAATTGGGTAGTGGATTTCTAGTTCCCAGCATGCTTTGCATAGAACTGGATAAGGAGATGCTGAAATGAAGTGTTATTTTATTCGTTTTTTTTAGTGAAGGGAAAGACATGTAATGTGTGTAATGCTGTTATGTTTGACATTTAAAAGTTTGTTGAAGTTTTTGTGGTTACCATTGTGCTGAAGAGTAGAGCACATGAAGGTAAACACTACATTGACTCTATTAGCAATGACCGCTCTAATGCCAGTGACAAGAAACATCTTACTTGTTCATTAAATATGCATACTAAATAAGTTACATTTAGCATGTGCTATGATAGCTGTGGATTTGAGCCGAAAAAAAAATCATATAAATTTTCCAGGCCCACAAATCTATTAGTTGGTGCAACTTAAAAGTGTGTTTGTTACAAATTAAGTTCTAACTCATTGTAAGGCAAGGCAAGTTTATTTATAAAGCACATTTAGTGCACAATGGTCATTCAAAGTGCTTTACAAAAAAAGAAAGTAAAATAATCATTAATGCCAGTGACAAGAAACATCTTACTTGTTCATTAAATATGCATACTAAATAAGTTACATTTAGCATGTGCTATGATAGCTGTGGATTTGAGCCGAAAAAAAGATCATATAAATTTTCCAGGCCCACAAATCTATTAGTTGGTGCAACTTAAAAGTGTGTTTGTTACAAATTAAGTTCTAACTCATTGTAAGGCAAGGCAAGTTTATTTATAAAGCACATTTAGTGCACAATGGTCATTCAAAGTGCTTTACAAAAAAAGAAAGTAAAATAATCATAAAAAAAATAATAATCACAAAAATAAAACAAGGAATTTAAAAACTTTGAAGATGATTTAAGACCGTTAAAAATAGAAAATTATTATACATACATAAAATGCAGTGCAATCAGTTCGGACGTTGCACAGTGCTCATTCAATAAATGCACTGCTAAACATGAGTTTTGAGTCTAGATTTGAATGTGACTAATGTTTTAGCACATCTGATCTCTTCTGGAAGCTGATTCCAACTGCGGGTGGCATACTAGCTGCGGCTCTCACCATGGTGAAATATTTCATCTTCCTTCAAGTCCTATGATAGGCAGAGATGCATCAAGCTAATATTTGACCTTTACTCGGTCCTGTTTCCTCATGTTGGGGGATTGTAGATGTAGAGAAACTGAAGAGTAAGTTGTCGTTTTTACAATTGTAAATTATTGTAAATTTTACAAAATTAGGTTTGGATGTAAAATTTCATGACCGGTTTAGAGCAACTGAACCTGAAGTGTCATCTTCTCAACATGACTCCTTGTTGGGCTGACTATGGTTGTCTGGCATGTGTGACCAATCGCATCCAGCGCACTTGCCTCCAGTCTGTGACAGTCGGATTATTAAATGGGTTTTTTTGGCCTTTTTCCCAATTTTTTTTTTTTTTTATCAACCTGGTAATGGAAATTAAATGACGGTGGGAGCGCATATAAACAAAGACTATAGAATACCCAAGACGTGTCACTCGTATAGATTTGAATGGGGAAAAATGCAACGCTCAATCGCGAAAATAGAAAATTATTATACATACATAAAATGCAGTGCAATCAGTTCGGACGTTGCACAGTGCTCATTCAATAAATGCACTGCTAAACATGAGTTTTGAGTCTAGATTTGAATGTGACTAATGTTTTAGCACATCTGATCTCTTCTGGAAGCTGATTCCAACTGCGGGTGGCATACTAACTAAAAGCGGACTCCCCTTGTTTTGTGTGAACCCTTAGTATTTCTAACGGACTCGATCCTAATGATCTGAGTGGTCTGTTAGGTTTATATTCAGTGAACATATCTGCTATGTATTTAGGTCCTAGGCCATTGAGTGATTTATAAACGAGTAAAAGTACTTTAAAATCAAATTCTAACTCGTAGTTTGTTGGTTGAACTTCATTTCATTAGAAGTTGTCAGCTCAAAACAATTGATGCAAACTTGTAAGTTTTATTATTATTTATTATGAGCTAACACGTTTTTTTTGTACTATTTAGTGTACTTTAGACTTTTTTTTTCTCATCACTCTACAACAAATCCTTTAAATTTAACCGTATTCAGAACAGTACAGAAATATATAAGTGGCCTATAAACCAAACTAATTTATAGTAACATTCATTATAAACATTTATTATAAATTCCAAGCCTAAACGAATTTATTTATAGCAAAACTGAAACGACCAGCGTAAAATCAGCACTAATCTACATGTGCTTGACGGTGATTGCGTTACTTTGCTTTGGCATGTCACAGCATGTTCCAGATGATTAAAAAATGCAACTTATATTCTGGAAAATATGGTGTATATATTAGTATTATAATTGACATTCAGTTATATTTATACAATTTAATTTCAATTATATTACTTTTTTTATATTTATTAAAATATAAAATGATTTATTTTATAGAATTTTTTCTCAATAAGAACCCTTTTTTTTTTTCTCTTCTCCCCTCAACCCTAATCTGATGTACTCTTCTGTCACGGTGTGTGGGCTGCTTTGTTAATGACTTATTTTGTGTGTCTTTCAGGCATCCTGCTGATGATGTCCTTGTGTGAAGAGGTTCACGTGTACGAGTACATTCCTTCACTGCGACAGACGGACCTGTGCCACTACCACGAGCGTTACTACGACGCCGCCTGCACTCTGGGTGCGTACCATCCCCTGCTCTACGAGAAGATGCTCATCCAGCGCATGAACGTCGGCTCAGAGGACGACCTCAAACGGAAAGGCAAGGTCACGCTCCCCGGATTCAAGAACGTCCACTGTAAGCCCTGAACAGAAAGATGCAAATAACGGCCTTTGTAAAGCAGAAGAGATCTGCAGACTGACGCAGGAGCGCACCGAGACGGTTCAGAACGGACCGTGTTGTATAGACTATAGATGGTGTTCTGCAGGACTAAACCTTCTGCTGTAGTTCACTCAAAAATGCATTTCCTGAGCCTAAGCTTAAATAAAGATGGTCAGAAAAGCAATAGATATGTCATAAGGAAAGGTTTTTTTGATTTGTGGATGTTTGTGGTGGCAAAAGCCATCAAAACAAGTGTTTTTTTGTTATTTTATTATTTTAAATGGAACTCTGTTTTTCACAGGGTTTTAAAGTATTCGCAGTCATAGACACTGAAAGCTACACTGTCGAGGAAAAAAAGCATTCACATAAATGCATTTTGGCACAAAGGCTAAATTTATACTCTGACTAAAAATGAGCTTTATTGATCTGTCTGCAGATTTTTTTCGCATACTGACAGATTTAAAGCTTCTCGCCATAATGTTGTGATCGTTTTTTTAGGTGTCATTTTCTGCTGTAATACACATTGTGCCACACTTATAAGTCTCTTTGCGAATATTTTGCTCTTCCAGAATGTCTCGCTGAACTGTGGCAAATGAATCAATAGTTTTTTCCTACTCCGTATAAATGTTCCTTCAAAAGCAGAGTGCTTACATGCACCTGTTATTGAATGTGACCTTGGTTCATTTAATTCTCTTCTAGTCATTTTATACTTTGAAAAACCTGTCAAGACAGGTAGTTTACAGAAAATAGTTGTCATTGAATAGGATTTAATTGCTTGTACTATGGACTCATTGCAGCACTGTAAATCGTATTTGGGACTTTAAGGCTGCTGGCAATATAACAAGTACAGTGGGATATTATTTGTTAAATATAAACCAAGGTTTTTAATGTCTTGTAGCCCCTAAAATCAAGAGGTTTCTTGACTCCAGCTGGAGTCTTCTTTAAAAGCGAATGAATTACCAGTGCATCTTTGCGTGGTCTTCTCTTAAATGTACAGTTGGTCATTTAAAGCGATTCACTTTGTGGTTTGACTTTTCTACAGGAGGTAAAACTTGAAGGTTTGTTATTTACTTGCGTGCATTGTTTCAATGTGTGCCAGTTGAATTAAGACGGAACACTTTCGCAGGCTGATTTTTCTGTCGATCTGGTGAGGAGAGCAAACGTCGGTTTTAATCGCTGTTGTATATTGTAGAAGTAAAACTAGTAAATTATTTCACTCAGGAGCTCATGATACTCTGAAGCTGTGGCTCTCACCATGGTGAAATATTTCATCTTCCTTCAAGTCCTATGATAGGCAGAGATGCATCAAGCTAATATTTGACCTTTACTCGGTCCTGTTTCCTCATGTTGGGGGATTGTAGATGTAGAGAAACTGAAGAGTAAGTTGTCGTTTTTACAATTGTAAATTATTGTAAATTTTACAAAATTAGGTTTGGATGTAAAATTTTCAACCCCATAGAAAATCTTTGGCGGGAGTTGAAAATCCGTGTTGCCCAGTGACAGCCCCAAAACATTACTGCTCTTGAGGAATGGGCCAAAATACCAGCAACTGTGTGTGAAAACCTTGTGAAGACTTACAGAAAATGTTTGACCTCTGTCATTGCCAACAAAGTGTATATAACAAAGTATTGAGATGAAATTTTGTTATTGACCAAATACTTATTTTCCACCATAATTTGCAAATAAATTCTTTAAAAATCCTACAATGTGATTTTCTGGATTTTTTTTTCTCCTTTTTTCTCTCATAGTTGAGGTATACCTATGATGAAAATTACAGGCCTCTCTCATCTTTTTAAGTGGGAGAACTTGCACAATTGGTGGCTGACTAAATACTTTTTTGCCCCACTGTATATATACACACACGAGTATAGTTAATATTTATTTAATGGTCTTTTTTGTTTGTCAATTCATCTGTTAAAATTGTTCCAGATAAAATGTTTATCTTTAGAATTTTTATATCACAGGGCTCTTAAATGCTTGATTCTGATTGGTTGTTGAACATTCTAAACTGTGAAATTGAGTGCTGCAGGGATTTGCGTAGGCCATCATCCTGAAGTCAATGGGTTTTTTGAACAGGTTATTGGTTAAATGCCGAAAATAAGGTCTTTGGTCAATACAAGCTCAAGATATGTTTTATTCTGTGACATAAAATACATCAGTAATATCTCCTTGTGGCATTTATTGATTAGGTTTTACTTGTCTTAAAAAAGGTGATTGCTCACAAGTGGCTAACTTAAATGGGACTACCGAGACTTTCAGGGACATTAAACATCATAAGGCCAAACAGGTAAACTCATCTACACACCAGTCACTTTTACAGCCTTGTGTTCATAATTACACTTACAAACGATTTTAACTTAAGCTTTCAGGGAATATATATATATATATGTGTGTGATGCTCGGTTCATGCTAACAGGGAGTTTGTTTATAGATTTTTACTTGTGCCGATTGTATTTAGGCCTCAAAATGAATGCATTTTGTTTTCATTTGTGAATATTATCATCAATAAAAAAAAAGGTTAAGAATCAAACTTTTGTTGGTCGTAGATCTTATTTTCTGCCGTAATCCAAATGCAACCAAAGGTTGGCTTTCAAAATACATAATCACTACAGTAGTTCCAGTTCAATATCACTTCGCCAAAATACTTCCGTTATTTCAATTGTTCTTACAGCAAAACAGCAGCAAAAGAACCAAAACTGCCAAATACACTGACCAAGCAAACAAATATGACAAACAATAGGATAAAAATGAACAATTTCCATGTGTTCCCACTAAATTACCTTTTGTTTTCCAAGGAAATCATGCTTCCTTTCTCTTGCTCTCTCTCTCTCTCTACAGACACACACTTGTGCACAGAAACTTTAGAATCCGTAAAAATGGAAAAAAAATCTAAAATAATGTTTTACAATTAGCAACAGAGGATGCATACTTCATGGTGAATTTAAAGAGAGGTTTTATGCATTTTATTGAAAAATGCATATGCTTTACCATGCTTGTTTTTGAGGTTGCACAGCATGGGAAAAAGGTATATAACTATTATTTGATTTGAGTGGCCAGACAGTAGCATCATTGTGGTTTCATCCATCCGTAATGTTAAGAAACAATAACCTTATGTTTGAAGGTATAATGATAACTGTGCGGAGGCGAAGGTAAGGGTTTATTTGTCTTTCACACTGTTCCTTCATGAGGACCCTTCATGAAATAAGGCCTGGTCCTTACCAATGCTTATAGAGCACTCTGAAACCAGAAAAGTGCTGTAAAAGCTACAACCTTCATATATGAGTATTTTTGATTTACATTTTATAATAAGCAGTTGATTAATGCCTTTCAGAAAGGACAAAGCGACAGTCTGTATTTATCTGAGTTCTCAGTCATCAATGAAAAACAAAAATGCTTTTCAGAGGAATATAGGTTAACTCCTCACTTTACCCATTGTTATAATCTCCCTGTCTTGTTTATACAAACACACACACACCCACACACACACAAACA
>NW_015505592.1:840201-844849 GCF_001515645.1 Sinocyclocheilus grahami
GTGTATATATATATGTGTATATATATGTGTATATATATATATGTGTATATATATATATGTGTATATATATATATATGTGTATATATATATATATGTGTATATATATATATATGTGTATATATATATATATGTGTATATATATATATATGTGTATATATATATATATGTGTATATATATATATGTGTATATATGTGTGTGTGTGTGATGCTCGGTTCATGCTAACAGGGAGTTTGTTTATAGATTTTTACTTGTGCCGATTGTATTTAGACCTCAAAATGAATGCATTTTGTTTTCATTTGTGAATATTATCATCAATAAAAAAAAAGGTTAAGAATCAAACTTTTGTTGGTTGTAGATCTTATTTTCTGCCGTAATCCAAATGCAACCAAAGGTTGGCTTTCAAAATACATAATCACTACAGTAGTTCCAGTTCAATATCACTTCGCCAAAATACTTCCGTTATTTCAATTGTTCTTACAGCAAAACAGCAGCAAAAGAACCAAAACTGCCAAATACACTGACCAAGCAAACAAATATGACAAACAATAGGATAAAAATGAACAATTTCCATGTGTTCCCACTAAATTACCTTTTGTTTTCCAAGGAGATCATGATTCCTTTCTCCTGCTCTCTCTCTCTCTCTCTCTCTCTACAGACACACACTTGTGCACAGAAACTTTAGAATCCGCAAAAATGGAAAAAAAATCTAAAATAATGTTTTACAATTAGCAACAGAGGATGCATACTTCATGGTGAATTTAAAGAGAGGTTTTATGCATTTTATTGAAAAATGCATATGCTTTACCATGCTTGTTTTTGAGGTTGCACAGCATGGGAAAAAGGTATATAACTATTATTTGATTTGAGTGGCCAGACAGTAGCATCATTGTGTTTTCATCCATCCGTAATGTTAAGAAACAATAACCTTATGTGTATGAAGGTATAATGATAACTGTGCGGAGGCGAAGGTAAGGGTTTATTTGTCTTTCACACTGTTCCTTCATGAGGACCCTTCATGAAATAAGGCCTGGTCCTTACCAATGCTTATAGAGCACTCTGAAACCAGAAAAGTGATGTAAAAGCTCATTCAAAATTCTGAATAATTTGTAATGTATAATTATTCACGGTATTTAGAAGTGCCCACGATAACAATATCATGCATATTCATTACCGTGATGTATCGCATTACCGAATACCGGCACAAGTCTAATCTATCTATCTATCTATCTATCTATCTATACACACACACACACACACACACACACACACACACCTACCTACCTATAGAACTGCTAGTACTGACAACTGTAGTCACACTTGCTTTGTGGAACTGGGACACATGACATGCAGGTAAAGAAATTCTGAAGACTGGAGTAATCATGCTGAAAATTCAGCTTTGCCATCACAGGAATAAATTACATTTTAAAATCAGTCATTTTAAACTGCAATAATATTTCATAATTTTACTGTTTTTACTGTTTTTTTTTAATCAAATAAATGAAGCCTTGTTAAGATGAAGACACTTCTTTCAAAAACATCTTAAAATGAATACCAGTTTATCTTATCATTTATTTAGATTTTAAAATAATATAACAAAATATTTTATTTTTAATTTCTAAAACTTCCTTGTTATGTTGCTAGCGTAACAAATGAGAATTCATAAATAAGAATTAGATAAATAAGACTGCCTACATTTTCAATTGGATCAAGCTCATTTGTTAAACCTTTTCATTCTAACTGGGCTATGAGTTGAATTCTTAACAAATTACTAAGCTCTATGTAAATATAACTAATACAATTGTCTCTCTAATTACAGTCACTATAATTGTCATTTACAGAAAGTCATCTTCCTCTCTGTTCTTCTAGGCCCTTTTATCTGTTACAAGCACCCATGCTTCCTCTGCAGAAATACAATTTATTTGCATGTGATGTGACTGATGATGAGTAGATGGAATCATGAATGTCTCGTAGTACTCAATTTATTACATGCCACCTTCACATTATACATGAAGCATCATATACAAGCTTCATATTTTCACCCAGCAAGTCACAGATGTGACTGTTGGAAAATGTCTTGATTAATATATTGCATCAGAAATTCAACATGATTAACTGGATATATGGGGATCTGTCACATTGGCTTGGACGGATAAATGTGTCCCTCTCAAGCCAGAGTGAAATGTGTATGTTATCCTCCTCACAGCAGCCAACTGAACACAATTACACTCCAGTGACTGGGCCCAGATAATAATGTATCGAAATCCAATCATACTGCCATACACATGAGATCCTTATCAACCCTTACTGGGCATATGACAATAAACGCTCTGAATCCTTGAATCCTTAACAGGTTGCTCAAGGAACCAGACACTACAGAACATGTTGAAAGAAAAATAAGGTTTTCTCTGGTTTAAAAAAAAAAAAAACTAAGGTCAGAATAACACTTTTTTTTTTCCTGCTTGTTTTCTTACTTTATGTCCAGTCACCTTGACAACATATAGCTTCTTTGTTCCTTCAAAGCCCTTTTTATTTCTCCTTTATTGCTTTCAGGCGGGAGAATATATCCCAATACAAAAAAAAACTTCAAGAGCTGGCATCTGACAAGGACCAAATATGTGATAGTCCTCCTGAGCAGCTACTACATCTGCTAAAATTGCAGCTGTAAACTTCCTCTGTGTTTGAGATTACGTAACAACATAAGTTCTCTAGAGGGTTTTTCTGCTGGTTTCTTCTCCTTCTCATGATTCTACGAAAATGGGTTTAAACTAACAATTAACAATGTCCGTTACCCAATTTTCAGCAACCAATTATACAGTTTACTTCCTCTGAATTAACACTTCAGCTTTCTGAGTTTGGATGAATCAGTGCACATCCACAGAATTGGCAGCATCTTCAAACATCTTGAGATCCTGTCAGAGCCTTTGCAAATTCAGTAACAGATTCGAAGGGAGTTTTTAATCCCAAACTAGGTTTATGACAAAAATATAGAAATTGTAATTGCGATGATTAATTACGATTATCACAATTGACATTGAGTGCTGTTTATATCATTGTTTGAAGCAACTGCATGCCGTATTTTTTTATGAAAATCAACAAGCTGAAAACATTCTAACTGAAAAACTTTTGTTTTTTTTATAGTATTAAGCCTCAAATGTGAATTATACATTGGATTGGTTTCTGCTTTAAATAAAAAGTTAAAATATGCATGGTATTATAATGTTATATTAAAAATAAAATTAAAACAATGGGAAACAAAAACCCTTAACATAACCTGAAGAAAGAAAAAAAACATCTTAAGCACGCAAAATAACATGAGTGGACTTTGAACGATAAATTGTGGCATCCGTAATTGTAATTGCGATTAGAAATTTGATGAATTGTCCAGCCCTATTCCAAGCTGTTTTTCATGCACAACACAGAACTGCAGTTTACCTGTTTGACGGCATACAGCAATCTCCCATAGCAGTAGACCATGATGAGCACTGGTATGCCCAAGCAGAATAGAAACAGACAGATGATGTAGGCATGAGACTTGGCCGTACGCTCGGTCCATGATACAGAGCAGCTGGTTCCTGCACCCTCCAGCCCATAACTACTCCAGCCCAGAAGAGGGGGCACCGTCCAGATCAAAGAGTACAGCCACGAACCCCCTACTGCCAGAAGAGGCTTGCGATAGTCTGGACCACGGTTATGGTACACCGTCAATGTGCTGTAGCGGTCGTAAGAAAGAACCACCAAGGATATCAGAGATACGATGCCTGAGAGAGAAGACAAAGAGGACAAACACTTCAACACTGAGGTAAGCTGAAACTGGCCAGTTTTTGTGTGAAGAGCAGCTGTAGACTCCAAAAGGACCCAAAAGCTCTTTGGAAACTTTAAACTTCAAACTTATTTAACAAATTTAAACAAGTAGTTTGTGGTTATCAAATGTTAGTGGACCATGTACGTGGATAATGTAATGAACTACACCTGTGGTTACTCTAATAGGATTCCTGTGTGTGCTTGAGGAGAACTGACTTCATACAGCCATGAAAAAATCACCTTGGCACCATTCAAGCTTAGTTTTGATATAAAGGGGCACTAACTTACACACTGCTAAATATGTTTGCATTGCATCAATAAACTTATTTGAAACATAACCCTACGTATACACCAAATATTTACGTAAGCCTCTGATGAGGATTAATGGTTGAAATAAAATAGCAGATGTCTTCAGCTCAACACATCGCTGATCAAAGGGGGGATGTGTAGGATATCAGTCCAAATCAGACAATCTAAGATTTGGTCAAAACATGGTTGAAACATGAGGAGCCGAATTCCACAGAGGCCCAAGACAACAGGATGTTCATAAATCAGACCCTAGCACTAGCCAGTCTGAAGCAAGACTAACCAACTCTTTCACAGAACAGCTTTCAACATTAACACAAAAGGAACACACTGATCATAACAACTCAGGAAGGAGATAAGTAATCAAGATTAAATGGTCAAAGAGATGACAGCATGACCCTCACGTGATAGTAAACACAATCACGATCCCTGTAGATTGACTTCCCCCAACTCTAACAAAGAACAGACTTTCACAGATTCCTTACAGACCTCTTAATCTCAGGTCTTCATACATTCACAGAATGGCACAGAAACTGCCTT
>NW_015505592.1:844899-845560 GCF_001515645.1 Sinocyclocheilus grahami
TGTCAATTTTGGGGGCAAGTAATCAAGATTAATGGTCAAAAGAGATGCACAGCGTGACCATCACATGGAAACCAGTGATAGCAATCACAAGCTCTTTGGATTGACTTCCCCCACCTCGAAGACAGAGAACAGACTGAAATTACTTATGAGAAACCTCTTAATCTCAGGTCTTCATACATTCACAGAATGGCACAGAAACTGCCTTTCCATGCACCAAAATGAACTAAAAGGACTTGTGAGCAACTAATCATTTCTATGCATAACTCAAATTCTATGCATAATAATATCATATTATGTATATTATGTATGTAACCCACGTGTGTGTCTATCAGGTCTTAATCATTTATTATGTATGTATTTTGAATAACTATTGAATAGTTTATAGGATCATATTCAGGTTTAGTATGCGTGTGTTTGAATCTTCTTGCTTGAAATGTTTTTTTCCAATCAATTCTTCGTCAAATGTATCATATTCTTGTTATAGAAATCATGTCCAAAAGTATACGCTGCAAGAGTGTTAAAACTCGGACCATGCACCTGATGAGATAACATGTTGATTTATGAATTGGGAGGAAAAATATACAACAACCCGAGCAAAGACGACATCTAATTGGTCAAAAGACCATTTGGGAGGTGTCCAAAAGCCCAGTTTAAATACTCA
>NW_015505592.1:846174-856759 GCF_001515645.1 Sinocyclocheilus grahami
GACGATCAACTGTGACTTGACTTGACTCATGACGATCAACTGTGACTTGACTTGATTCATGACCACCAACTGTGACTTGACTTGCCTCATGAAGATCTGCTGTGAGTTGACTTGACTCAGGGGAATCAACTGTGACTGGACTTGATTCATGACGATCAACTGTGAATTGACTTGACTCATGACGATTGACTGTGACTTGACTTGACTCATGACGATCGACTGTGACTTGACTTGACTCATGACGATCAATTGTGACTTGGCTTGACTCATGAAGATCTGTTGTGACTTGACTTGACTCATGAAGATCTGTTGTGACTTAACTTGACTCATGAAGATCTGTTGTGACTTGACTTGGTTCATGAAGATCAGCTGTGGCACGACTTGGCTTATGACAATAAACTGTGACTTGCCTTGGTTCATGGGGATAAGCTGTGACTTGACTTGCCTCATAACGATCAACTGTGACTTGACTTGACTCAGGATTGACATCGGTGACATAACAGGGCGCTGTTGTGTCCGCCATTTTGCGATCAGGCTCCGCTGTCGCCGGCATTTTGTGAGCGTGCTCCAGTGTGGCTGCCATTACACGAGTGAGTGCGGGGTTGTGTTCCTCCGCGATACCCACAGTGAACGCTGAACCAATTGTCAACAAACCATAATCCATACACTTACTTAAAGATGAACACGGACCCTCGTGAATGAGTTTGGACTTTAGCGGTTGATTAATGCCCTCATAGAAAAAGTCTATCAAAACACAGTCCGGCAGATCTGAATAATGAGCGATGGCTAAATATTCTTGAATGTAGCCCTCCAGCGATCGTGTGCCCTGTCTAAGGGCTAACAATATTCTTCCTGTATCCATACCCGTCCATTGTCCATCCGAGAAGCTGCTGGATCCTTGTGTGGCCGAGTATTCTGTTACGGGGCTGACGAGACATGAGACGTGCGGATCCAAATGCAAGGCTTTATTCATAGACATAGTTAGAGACAGGCAAGGGTCCGATAATGGCAACGGGTATATAGAAGGCAAGACACAAGAATAAATCCTAGAGCTAGCATGGGTCTACAATCGGCAAACAGGATCAATAGGGCGAAACTAGAGGGATAAGTCCAGGTACAAGGCAAGGTCCAGGCAGGGGCAAATAATATCAGAGTAGGGCAAGACTAGAGGGGGAATCCGAGGTACACGGGAGAAGATAAGGACACGAGGAAACAGACAAGGCAAGACTAAGGTAAGGCTATGAGAAACTAAACGGGCTCCGTAGAGTAGCTATCGCTAGGTGAGTGATATACGCTATACAACACTCGGCAGTGGGAAGGGATCAGAGAGAGTGCTATATAGGGAATGTGTGATTGATTACAGCTGTGTGCAATCAACTGTGTGTGTAATCAGTGCAGTGGATGATGGGAACTGTAGTCCGGGTGAAGTGCAACAGTGGTGTGGTGCAAGAGTCCATAGTAGTGGAAGAGTGACCTCTGGTGGTGAGCAGACGGAAGTTCATGGAACGAATTCGTGACAGGGGCATAGAGGAGAAACAATAATGTACAGTATGTGGAAAATAATGTATTTTGAACCTTAAACCGCATAAATGTCAGTCTTATTTTTTATTATTATTATTTTTTTTTTTATCTGTGTTTTTTGTTCTGTCACTGTCATTCTGTTACACTGTGGAAGCTTCTATCACGAAAACAAATTCCTCATATGTGTTAACATACCTGGCAATAAAGCTCATTCTGATTCTGATTCTGATAAACACATTTCATTACACCAAATACACAAAATAATGTTCTTTTTAGCAGCATCATATGACCCCTTTAATTACTCCATTATTCACATGGCACAGCTGATTGGTTTTTGTTGCATTAGCAGCCAATAAGCTTGCTGCTCAACATTAAAATATAGCTAGACCAAACATTGCCATGACTACCATGCTAAACTTTCAGAGAATTGTCATGATGTAAATAAGATTAATTGGATGGATCAATGTCAGCAAGGTGTGTGCAGACAGACTGAATAGGCAGATGATGAAGTTCAAACACAATTTTTAATAGTAATCCAAAAGGTAATCCAAAACAGGGCAGACAAAACACACCAAAACATAAACGTGACCGGACAATGAGTGCAGGAGATGGTACAACTTAAGTATACTGACAAAACAAGGTAATTAATGAAACACAGCTGAATCAAATAAACTAATTACCGTAAACATAGAAACTAAAGAGTAGCGGGAAATACAAACAAAGGAAAACAGGAAAGTAGTGAATACAAACTAAAAGTCCAATATAACTCAAACAAACTGAGCACAACTGTGACAATCATTCAGCATATCATGATTTTTTTTTCTCAATTAAAACATCTAACCGATTGCCAATCCAAGGTTGTCAGAATGATAGATTTCAGAACAGATCTGCCAATAAGCTTCATGGGAAATGGTGTAAATTCTGTTGTCAGATGTTTTTCACTCTTTATCTTGATGTCCATAAGGTTGTTTATAGATGTGTCATTTTGCATGCCAAATGTCAATTTTAATTGTTCAAAAGTTCTACTTTTTCAGATTGATAGGTACTGTAATTGCATGCATATTAGCAATATAAAGAAAGATAATATGTGAGAGAGAGAAGGGAGTGTTTGAAAAAAATTTGAAAGTGGAGTCAAAGCTGCATTCTCTTCATAATTTGTTTTGAGTAATTAAATTAATTGCATAAAGCATTTGTTACACTTTTTGTAAGATGGATGCTAATTGATTAGAAATTACTTCATTAATTAATTTCTGTACATTTGGCAAATTAATTTTCGATTTGAAAATTACTTTTGAAATGATTAAGTCATTTTCAGTTGTAATTAACAGAAATTCCACCCTCCTAAAACTAATTTCAGAGAAGTTACCCCGAATACATGACTATGAAGCAAGTCTACTGAGAATTTGGCCTCATCACATAAATAGAGCAGGTCCATAGCTGTCAGCCAGCTAGATTACATAAGGTTAGCACTAAAAATAGCAGCTGTCCTTCTTTTTTATCAAACAAAAAACATTTAAAACACACAACACCAATGACATAAGGCCATCATATAATACAGTTAAGCAGAAAACATTACATAGAAATTCCTCTCTATTTCTCAATATTATTGGAAGCTGCCGTTCTTATCCTTTTCTTTCCCTTCCTTTCTGTTCACTCGTAAGAGAGAGAGAAGGGAGTGTTTGAAAAAAATTTGAAAGTGGAGTCAAAGCTGCATTCTCTTCATAATTTGTTTTGAGTAATTAAATTAATTGCATAAAGCATTTGTTACACTTTTTGTAAGATGGATGCTAATTGATTAGAAATTACTTCATTAATTAATTTCTGTACATTTGGCAAATTAATTTTCGATTTGAAAATTACTTTTGAAATGATTAAGTCATTTTCAGTTGTAATTAACAGAAATTCCACCCTCCTAAAACTAATTTCAGAGAAGTTACCCCGAATACATGACTATGAAGCAAGTCTACTGAGAATTTGGCCTCATCACATAAATAGAGCAGGTCCATAGCTGTCAGCCAGCTAGATTACATAAGGTTAGCACTAAAAATAGCAGCTGTCCTTCTTTTTTATCAAACAAAAAAACATTTAAAACACACAACACCAATGACATAAGGCCATCATATAATACAGTTAAGCAGAAAACATTACATAGAAATTCCTCTCTATTTCTCAACAATATTATTGGAAGCTGCCGTTCTTATCCTTTTCTTTCCCTTCCTTTCTGTTCACTCGTACGTCACATAACATGGGTTTGCTCATTCAACAGTGTTTGTGCACTGCACACACTCAGTGCTCCTGCAAAACTGATATAGAGTGTGACAAAATAAGAGGGGAGTCTTGATGAAATGCAAACAGCTAAAACGTTCAGTTGATTTCTGAGATATTGGAACTTCTGAGAGCGGTGGAATGCCTCAAATTTACAAAGGCTGTATCTGAAAGCTGAAAGATTCTGCCTCCACAGGCTTGTGTGTAAATGTATGTTTTTGACCAATCCCCCCCCCCCTTTTGACTTAATTTTTAGTGAGAAATTAGTATTGTAGTACAACCCCAATTCCAATCAAATCAAGAATATGTTATTTGTAAATTATCTTTTTTATTATTGACAAAAGTACAAAGACAAGATTTTCTAAGTTTTCACTGACCAACTTAAATGTATTTAGTAAATATAAAAATGTTGATTTTGATGGCTGCAACACACTCCAAAAAAGTTGGGACAGAGGCAAGATAAAAGTGAAAAAGTTATAGAATATCCAAATTAAACTGTTTTGAAACAGTTCACAGTAAGCTGGTGAATTGGTAATAGGTGAGGGTATCATGATTGGGTATAAAAGCAACATTTCAGTCTTTGCAAGCAAAGCTGGATCATGGCTCATTACTTTGTGCCAAATTGCATGAGAGAAGTGTTAAACAAATCAAAAATCTAATTTCTCAATGCAAAATTGCGAAGAATGCATCATGGTACGCACGCCAGAGACTGACACGGAAGAGAAGAAATTGTTGAATAAAGTCATTATTTTTGTTTTCTTTGCGCACAAAAAGTATTCTCGTAGCTTCAAAACATTATGGTTGAATCACTGATGTCACATGGACTATTTTAACGATGTCCTTACAACCTTTGGGCCTTGAACTTGGTAGTTGCATTGCTGTCTATGCAGGATCAGAAAGCTCTCGGATTTCATCAAAAAATCTTAATTTGTGCTCCGAAGATGAATGAAGGTCTTATGGGTTTGGAACCACATGAGGGTGTGTAATTATTGACATCATTTTTATTTTTGGGTGAAATTACCATTTAATGGGTTAGTAAAAGAGTGAAAATGTTGTTTCTGAGTGAAAATTTCTTAGCTACATCAAGTTTGCTCTGACTGATCTGGCAGTGACTGATTTGATTTCAGGTACTGTGAATGTTTGGGGTTTTTTTGTGGGAAACACTAATCTGACCTTTAGTGTGTGAGGGAGGGCTCTGCTTTATCCCTGCTTAATCACAGACATGTAAGTATTGTACATTGTCCGTGGTGCTGTGACTGTCTGAATTTGATTATTGTGCTCCGAAGATGAATGAAGGTCTTATGGGTTTGGAACCACATGAGGGTGTGTAATTATTGACATAATTTTTATTTTTGGGTGAAATTGCCATTTAATGGGTTAGTAAAAGAGTGAAAATGTTGTTTCTGAGTGAAAATTTCTTAGCTACATCAAGTTTGCTCTGACTGATCTGGCAGTGACTGATTTGATTTCAGGTACTGTGAATGTTTGGGTTTTTTTTGTGGGAAACACTAATCTGACCTTTAGTGTGTGAGGGAGGGCTCTGCTTTATCCCTGCTTAATCACAGACATGTAAGTATTGTACATTGTCCGTGGTGCTGTGACTGTCTGAATTTGATTCATTTCTAACATTAGTACATGCAAATGCATCAAGTTTTTGGCCACTATTCATTTGGAGATGGAAGTAGGGAGTCATTAGGGTGGCACACAGTGGATAAAATGCATAGTTTTCCATTTCTAAAGGAGCAGCATGCATTTTCCCCTTTTGCTGTGTATCTGTTGATGTAAAGATACAGTATTTTAAAAGTTGCTGCAGCCTAGATGTTATTTTAGTAATACCAAGTGATGAAGAAAATGTGCAATCTTTTGGAAAAAAATAATAGAATTTGTGTAGTAAACAAAGGCCTACTGAAAATAATCTTTTGATTTGAGCTGATTACTTCATAAACAACTCTGTAGGCTGATATAATCTGAAAGAAGACAACTGTCCATCCAAATGTACAAAACACCTAGCAACAAGACTGCAACAATATTATTAATATTAATGCTGAAGTCCTCCAAGTTCAAAGACAGTCCAAGAAAGTAGGTTTGAAAGTAAGTTTCAATTACCCAGATAAGCAGTTTGAATGTTAATACAAACACAATACATGTGTAAACTAATAAATGCTTTTGCTTCATCTTTCCATAAACTAGTCATCCATCTTTATTCACCCAAGAGCTCGTGTATTTTGTATGCAGTAAAGCAACCAGAGACTCACCGCGCCTTCAAAATAATCCAACTGAGGTGTGTAAACCAAAAAAAGTTTCCCAAAGGTGAAGAGCTTGAAAAAAGTCTGCACAATCAAACATCAGAGTCACAAACGAGATGAAAGCAATATGAGCAATTTACTGAGTAAAAACAAGGCAAACGTTTCGGTCACATGTTGACCATTTTCAATGCCAAGCTAACAATGTTAGAACTAGGAGCCATCTTAATTTGAGTTTTGTATTCAGTTTAAATCATGTATATTTCCATTACAAATCCACATGGAAAGGAATAGTCCCCAAACACACATACATTTCAGACTACCACAAACCCGGTAACCACATCACCAACGAATAAATTATACACCACATGTACCAGAGGAACATTAAATAAACATGAAATGATCTTACATCATAACCAGCACACAAGCACACTAATAAGACACTCATCTCACTGTGACCAGACCACAGACCACAAACAGAGCTGGTCTTCTTAATCAGATTTGTATCTAGATGAAAGATACAACATTTGAAATAATCTGAGCTAAAGTTGCTTCCCCGGCAGACAACAGTATAAAGGCAATAATGGCCACTACAGAAATCGAACATTTTCATGGTAAAACATCTCCATAAGTTTTTATATCAAGTATTTATATCAAGTATTATATGTATATTAATGCATGCATTTATATTTCATTAATTTGATATCAAATTATTTCAAATTAAAAAAAGCTATCAAAACATAACTGCTCACCTGTAATGCACCTGTAAGGCTTTATAAACTAACATTTATCATTGTACTTCAGGGTTTGTCACATAGACTGCACAATGGTACACACAATGGTTTCTGTGTAAATTTCCTAGAAACTTTTGATACTTGACCAAAGAAGTACGAATTTGTAAGAACATCCCCCTCCACATTCACTCCAAAAATGGATACTTAATGAGTCACCATTTACTCACCCACATGTCTTTCCAAACAGAATATATTTTTAAAAATGTCTATATTTTTAAATGTGTTTTTATACAGTGGAAGTCAGTGGTAACCAATTCATTTTTTATGTTCCACAGATGATGACAGCATTTTCATTTTCCAGCGAACTATCGCTTTAAATGAATTGTTTTCACAGGGGTTCCTTGGTACACCAGAAATGTAAATGGTCTTCCTGCACTACAAGAAAAAGTCCTCCGGCATTGTTAATGCAGCCCATAATGGAGGACAAATGGGAGAATGTCTGCAGGCAGCGTGGGCTTTGAAAAGTGCATATGCCATTTCTTACTATACTTCTTACTCAAGTATTAAAAAAGATTAAAGATCCATTCAAAACTCATTCAAAGCAAACGTTCTCACATGAGAAGTAAAAGTCGTTCAGGCTTTACATCTTTATATTTTACAAAACTAATTGAAATAGCATAAACTGTTTTTGGACTCTTTTCATTTCTAAACAGTGCTTGATTTGCGCATATTAAGCAATAATAATAATAAGCAATATTATGGATAAAGGACTTTTTTAAGAAGCAATGGCTTGAAATTTAAAAACGTCTTGCTGGATTTGTTTCTTACAAACACGCAGCTTTTCACTTCACAATATGTTAACTGGTGGACTGGAGCCGTGTGGATTACTGTGATGTGTTTATGAGCTGTTTGGACTCTCATTCTGACGGCACCCATTCACTGCAGAGGATCCACTGGTGAGCAAGTGATGCAATACTAAATTTCTCCAAATCTGTTATACGACAAAGAAACAAACTCATCTACGTCTCCGATGTCCTGAGGGTGACTACATTTTCAACAAATTTGCTTTTTTCGTTGAACTATTGCTTTAATATTAATAGAACAACAACAATTATAACTTCAGCAGTTTTCATCAATTTCTAAACTCAAACATGAACAAACAGGTTTTTGCTGCATTGTTACGTGTATAAAGAATGACAAATTATTGCTTGTATTGGTATATCAACTAAAGTTTTGTTCCCATGACAAAACAGGGATTTATTATTTTGCCTTGATCAGGTGCACAATGATGACCGTTTCTTGCAAGGATCAACTCTGTCGTGTCATATGCCACAAGTTACAACCAAATGTATTGAAACATTAGAACATAGCACAAAAATAATAGACATCACAGCAGAGGATAATTTGTCACCCCGAGTAGCCAGCAGTAATAATAAAAGCTACACTGATTAAAAGCTCAACCCCAATGGTGAAGGTTGGTATGAAGAGGTGCTGTACAGTGTATTTTGAGTCTGTTTTCAGAATTGTCTCCATGGCTGACCATGTGTGAGTGGAATTAGAGACATTAATGAGTCTGATAACTCTTCTGGCATTCGGGACTCATTCCCCAGCACCTCTGGACTCTTCTAACAGACCCCTCATTGTGAATGACTGGAGACTGACATAGACTAACAGAGACTAGAAATCGAAGAAATACATGAAAACAGAAAAAAGACTAGACAGGAAGAAATGAAATAACAGCAAGATATTAATTAAGTTAAATATTAAAATAAACAAAAGGACAAAAATAGGCACTAAAGTATAGTATTTTGATTTATATGTGTATCTTTTAAGCTGTCTTTCATTAGACTATATTTGATGAGTCCTTCATGAGAGTGTTCATGATTTTAAGCATTTTAATGAAATACACCTTTAAACACTGCAAAACAAATGTCCTAACTAACATTTTTTTGTTGACTTTACTTAATGTACAACAATTGGTTGGTTTTAATTTATCTAGTAATCTCAGAAAACCCTTGTCAAAATAAATTGATTGTTATGAGTACCATTATGTCAAGCTATAGTTCCTAGCATGCTTTGCTTCAGACTTCAGGAGTAAATGTTGAAATTAAGTGTTATTTGATGTGTTTTTGCACAGGTTGAGATCTATTAGTGTTTAATGTTCTGTTATGTTTGGTTTTAAAAGGGTTTCTGTCTGAGTTTTTTTGGGGAGGTTACCATTGTGGTAAAATTTCATTAATTTTGTTCACTTCAGCAGAATATAATTAAAATGTTACATGTTAATAGCCTAATTCCACATCACATCAACTTAAGCGATGTTGATCAAATTCTACAATGCATCTACTTATGTGACGTTTCGAATAAGAAAACATTCCCGGCTTCCTGGCTCATTATCTTCAAACACAAACATTATATATTATTAACTGTATGTTGTTATTAAATGCAGGCATCTTTGCTTTATCAAAGTGATTTTTCCTCATCATACGGATAAAGTTTAAAGCATTGACCAAGTCTTTATCACCGCATTCAGTGTTAACCATCATGACAGAAATTCACAAATGTATAAATTGTAAGAAATAAAAAAGTTACCATTTGAGACCAGAAACGCATCACATAACCAGTGTTGGGGAAAGTTACTTTTAAAAGTAATGCATTGCAATATTGCGTTACTCCCTAAAAAAGTAACTAATTACTTTACTTAGTTACTTTTTATGGAAATTAATGCTGTCACGAATTCGGTCCATGGACTTCCGTTTATTCACTCCCAGAGGTCACCCTTTCCATTACATTGACTCTCGCACAACACAAACTGTTGCATAGCACCCCGGACTACATATCCCATCATTCTTTGCACGATTTGCACACTGCACTGATTGCACTCATTGCACACAGCTGTTTCTAATCACCTCACTCACTATATAACACCCACTCTAACCACCTTTCTCTGCTGAGTATTGTTTAGCCTGTACCCCTTTCCGAGTCTCCGTGGTTTCCTTGTTTTGCCTTGCCTGTTTTTGCGGTTTCTGATCTTTGCCTGTTTTCCTGGATTTCTCCCTCTCGTCTCGCCCCTGTGATTCTGTCTGCCGATCGGTGACCTACGCTAGCCCTAGGACTATTCTTGTGTTTTTGCCCGCCATATACCTGCTTGCCATTGTTCGACCCTGCCTGTTATACCACGTCTCTTTAATAAAAGCTTGCAGATGGATCCACACGTCTCACGTCTCGTTACAAATGCGTTATATTACTTTTGCATTACTTTCGCGTTACTTTTAAAATATAAGTAGGGCTTGATTGTTTTTAATATAAGAAGTTCTATTTATAGCAAATATATTTGGCCCTTTCACACCAAAAAAGTGTAATGAATAAACCTCAGGCTGAAGCAAAAGTAGATTCACGTCTGTACAGTAGAACGCAGGAGAAGAAACACTCTTCGGCAATAAAAAAAACAAAGCATAATTGTTAGTTTATCTAAAGTCATTTTTGCCTATTAGTATGGTTGAACTGGATCATCAAAGGTCAGCAGCAAAGATATTGGTTAATAAAATGGGATTAGATACATTTGTGTTATTTAACATATTTAATTATTGCAGGTTTGCGTCATATTCTGAGTTTGCATTTCACTGTTTTAATTCATTTTGATGAATACTAAATCTGTTTTTTGTGAGTGGGATGAATTAATGCACATTCACATTTAGTCTAGAACTACAGTAACATCATGTTCACACAGCGCACACAATTCCTCTGCACTTCCGATTTCTCCCAATATGGGGACAGGAGACTTGTCAGTCAATAAATGGGAAAACAAAGTAACTGGCATTACTT
>NW_015505592.1:864639-867031 GCF_001515645.1 Sinocyclocheilus grahami
ATTTAATTATTGCAGGTTTGCGTCATATTCTGAGTTTGCATTTCACTGTTTTAATTCATTTTGATGAATACTAAATCTGTTTTTTGTGAGTGGGATGAATTACTGCACATTCACATTTAGTCTAGAACTACATCGTGTTCACACAGCGCACACAATTCCTCTGCACTTCCGATTTCTCCCAATATGGGGACAGGAGACTTGTCAGTCAATAAATGGGAAAACAAAGTAACTGGCATTACTTTTTTGAAAAAGTAACTCAGATATTTTCTTGTAAATTAAAGTAATGCGTTACTGAAGTAATCTGACTACGTAACTCGCATTACTTGTAATGAGTTACCCCCAACACTGCACATAACTGTAAACATATGTGACCCTGGACCACAAAACCAGTCGATTGAGATTTATACATCTGAAAGCTGAATAAATAAACTTTCCACTGATGTATGATTTGTTAGTATAGGACAATATTTGGCTGAGATACAACTATTTGAAAATCTGGAATCTGAGGGTGCAAACAAATCAAAATACTGAGAAAATCACCTTTAAAGTTGGCCAAGTGAAATTCTTAGCAATGTATATTACTAATCAAAATGTATGTTTTGATATATTTACAGTAGGATATTTACAAAATATCTTCATTAAACATGATCTTTACTTAATATCCTAATGATTTTTGGCATAAAAGAAAAATCTGTAATTCTGACCCATACAACAATTTGGCTTCAGTTAAGCCATTAAAGCTCTAGATAAAACCCATGTCCAAACAGAGGTCAGTGATTCTGGCTATTAAAATTGGCCTTGGTGTTTCTCTTCCATTGAATCAATGGTTGAACTAGCTCAGCACACCAAAGACCACCAGCTGTAAAATTGTTAAATTAAACAGCGAGGTATAGCTCTGCGTTTTAGCTTGAGAGGTAGAAAATTCAGACTGACAAAAAGGATGAGACGCTCACAGCAAAGATAGAGGATGACTGAAAGTGAAATAATTTGCTGTCTGATTTATATATTCCACCTGCTCCTATACAGCTCCAGTGAGATAACATGGCCTTTCATGTTACAATCCTATGAGTTTTGTGCCTATGCATATGCATCCAGGCACTTGTGTGTTTGAAGTCATGTACTGAAACCTTCAAGCATGCCTTTTATAAAGTGATATTCTTTTCACAAACTTTGCGATAGAAAACATTCCTATTTATGTTACATTAATGCAATATGTTTTTTATGGAACCTACATTTCAGATGGGAATCTCTTCTTTAAAACGCAATCTTTGACAGCAGCAGAAACAGTCTAATCTACTGATAAGACATAAACCACTGTGTAACGAAACATTATCTTTCCATTTGAACTATTGCCATAGACTGTGTGCATCACAGCTTGAAAAAAAACAAAAACAAGCACCTATAGATAGAAAATCATGACATAATATTTAAAACATATTCATCCCTGTCTATATTAAATACTGGTAAACGTTTTCCTTATAAACATAATTAATCTTGGGGAAACAAATTATAGCGGTAAACATGTAGAATATGAAGAAAAACAGGGTGACTGATCTAAAAGGACAGGTATGTAAAGACTGCTGAAGAAAGAAGCATTGAACGGCTAACAGATGATGTGTACGTGTCTGGCATACATTTTCTCTCCCACTATAGAGCAAACATTATTAAAACTTTCACGAGTTCTCCTCTTCATGTTACAAACCCACACATATGCATGCTGTGCAGTCAAGGATGTGCCAGTTTCTTGTTTTGGGGTTATTAGTTCTGTAAAAACAGATCACCCATTGTAATATTCAGATCATCAAATAATGCAGCAGGTCCTGCTCTTTTCATCTCTAACAATAACAATAACTCAACGCCATCATATGCACCAATAGTCTCCAAACCAAATAACCTAATATAGGGTGTGTTTTGCCTGTTTTCCTGGATTTCTCCCTCTCGTCTCGCCCCTGTGATTCTGTCTGCCGATCGGTGACCTACGCTAGCCCTAGGACTATTCTTGTGTTTTTGCCCGCCATATACCTGCTTGCCATTGTTCGACCCTGCCTGTTATACCACGTCTCTTTAATAAAAGCTTGCAGATGCGTCTCACGGTCTCACGTCTCGTTACAAATGCGTTATATTACTTTTGCATTACTTTCGCGTTACTTTTAAAATATAAGTATTGTTTTTATGTTTTTAATATAAGAAGTTCTATTTATAGCAAATATAAAAGCCCTTTCACACCAAAAAAGTGTAATGAATAAACCTCAGGCTGAAGCAAAAGTAGATTCACGTCTGTACAGTAGAACGCAGGAGAAGAAACACTCTTCAGCAATAAAAAAAACAAAGCACAATTGTTAGTTTATCTAAAGTCATTTTTGCCTATTAGTATGGTTGAACTGGATCATCA
>NW_015505592.1:867145-869357 GCF_001515645.1 Sinocyclocheilus grahami
TGTTCACACAGCGCACACAATTCCTCTGCACTTCCGATTTCTCCCAATATGGGGACAGGAGACTTGTCAGTCAATAAATGGGAAAACAAAGTAACTGGCATTACTTTTTTGAAAAAGTAACTCAGATATTTTCTTGTAAATTAAAGTAATGCGTTACTGAAGTAATCTGACTACGTAACTCGCATTACTTGTAATGAGTTACCCCCAACACTGCACATAACTGTAAACATATGTGACCCTGGACCACAAAACCAGTCGATTGAGATTTATACATCTGAAAGCTGAATAAATAAACTTTCCACTGATGTATGATTTGTTAGTATAGGACAATATTTGGCTGAGATACAACTATTTGAAAATCTGGAATCTGAGGGTGCAAACAAATCAAAATACTGAGAAAATCACCTTTAAAGTTGGCCAAGTGAAATTCTTAGCAATGTATATTACTAATCAAAATGTATGTTTTGATATATTTACAGTAGGATATTTACAAAATATCTTCATTAAACATGATCTTTACTTAATATCCTAATGATTTTTGGCATAAAAGAAAAATCTGTAATTCTGACCCATACAACAATTTGGCTTCAGTTAAGCCATTAAAGCTCTAGATAAAACCCATGTCCAAACAGAGGTCAGTGATTCTGGCTATTAAAATTGGCCTTGGTGTTTCTCTTCCATTGAATCAATGGTTGAACTAGCTCAGCACACCAAAGACCACCAGCTGTAAAATTGTTAAATTAAACAGCGAGGTATAGCTCTGCGTTTTAGCTTGAGAGGTAGAAAATTCAGACTGACAAAAAAGGATGAGACGCTCACAGCAAAGATAGAGGATGACTGAAAGTGAAATAATTTGCTGTCTGATTTATATATTCCACCTGCTCCTATACAGCTCCAGTGAGATAACATGGCCTTTCATGTTACAATCCTATGAGTTTTGTGCCTATGCATATGCATCCAGGCACTTGTGTGTTTGAAGTCATGTACTGAAACCTTCAAGCATGCCTTTTATAAAGTGATATTCTTTTCACAAACTTTGCGATAGAAAACATTCCTATTTATGTTACATTAATGCAATATGTTTTTTATGGAACCTACATTTCAGATGGGAATCTCTTCTTTAAAACGCAATCTTTGACAGCAGCAGAAACAGTCTAATCTACTGATAAGACATAAACCACTGTGTAACGAAACATTATCTTTCCATTTGAACTATTGCCATAGACTGTGTGCATCACAGCTTGAAAAAAAACAAAAACAAGCACCTATAGATAGAAAATCATGACATAATATTTAAAACATATTCATCCCTGTCTATATTAAATACTGGTAAACGTTTTCCTTATAAACATAATTAATCTTGGGGAAACAAATTATAGCGGTAAACATGTAGAATATGAAGAAAAACAGGGTGACTGATCTAAAAGGACAGGTATGTAAAGACTGCTGAAGAAAGAAGCATTGAACGGCTAACAGATGATGTGTACGTGTCTGGCATACATTTTCTCTCCCACTATAGAGCAAACATTATTAAAACTTTCACGAGTTCTCCTCTTCATGTTACAAACCCACACATATGCATGCTGTGCAGTCAAGGATGTGCCAGTTTCTTGTTTTGGGGTTATTAGTTCTGTAAAAACAGATCACCCATTGTAATATTCAGATCATCAAATAATGCAGCAGGTCCTGCTCTTTTCATCTCTAACAATAACAATAACTCAACGCCATCATATGCACCAATAGTCTCCAAACCAAATAACCTAATATAGGGTGTGTTCACAATTGGAAGGTTTGGTTTATTTAAAAATAAACCCTGGTGTGATTGCTTTGTTAGTGTGGTTGATTTGAATAAGTGTGAACGCTGCTCATGAAACATGAAGACCAAGACTCTCTGAAAAGGTGGGTCTCTCAGTCTGCTTTTTTAAACGAACTCTGGTGCAATTTGACTGATATATAAATGCAAGTGCAATGTGGACCAATATATTAATATATTTACCCATATATTTATGATCAATATATTCCCTTACACAAAGAAAATAGGGTTATATATATGAATGATTAATATATTAAATGATTTAACGATATATTGAAAATAATAATATAATGTGCTAATATATTACAATACATTGCACAAAGATTTGCAGCTTTTCATATTTTGAAAATTTTGCTATATATATATATATATATATATATATATATATATATGAGCAAT
>NW_015505592.1:869678-878926 GCF_001515645.1 Sinocyclocheilus grahami
TGAGATATGGCTGTATATCCGCACGGTGTTAATATGTACGGCCGTATCAACGCCGTGCCGATATACAGCCATATCTCACGTCTACGAGTGTGATATTGCATTTATACAACAGTTTGACGGCACGAGTGTTTAAATATATAAGATAAACAACAACGGAGTGTCTTTAAAAATCCTTTTGTGCAGATCTACTTCCTTCCGCCACAGATTCAAATCTCAGTTTGGCTGTTTAACAGCTGAACCCAAACCTCCGTTACTAATTCGAAAACGTCACTTTAGAACTAGTAACGAAGGAACGTTGAGTTGCTTCATTTAAAGCTTATTGTAATACTGTATTAAAAGCTCTCTGTATTATATGTGGAATATTATGAGAGAGAGATGAACTGAGCAAGTGTGATTACCTGTATCTGATACAGCATTCATTCTTCAGCTCAATCTCATATTCACAATAAAACATTAGTTTGAATGTCCGCTGAGGAAAGCGATATCTTTATTGTACTGTCCTTTGATCTGTAAAAGTGGTCATCTGATGCAAAATTCACTTTTGTTGTTGTTTGAATATAAATGTGTGTTGCAAGTGTGTGTACACATCCACCCTATAATGATAAAAATCCACCCAGTGTTTTTTTTTAAATCCCTATTTTAAAATCCCCTTTCTCAGATCAGGCTGTTCTGAGATTTCTGTCAGAATGACGTAGTTCTGGACAGGCGCCTCCCACGATAGTTGATTGACAAGGCCATCTGTGAGCTGTCCACCTTTGTGTCAACTCCAGTGCAGGGGAAGACAAGAATGTCTCCTAAGCGATTGAGATGTTTTGTTGTTGGATGTAATAATGAACATAGCAGTCGTTATTTACTCCCGACATCTGAGCTTATCTGAATAAATAAGCTGATGCCCTGGAGCTCACATCTCCGAAAACGTCGAAGCAAATTTTCAAATAGACGCTCTCTTTATTAACAAACCGCATATTTAAAGTCTAAACAAGTACATTCTCGCCTAAAAAAACTCTTAAAACTACTTTCCGTGACACAAAGACAGTATTACCATATTGACCCAAATATAAGACAATGTTTTTTTCTTGGAAATACATCTGAAAAAACGCGGTCGTCTTATATTCAGGGTCTAGGCTTTGACATGTCAATAATACACCCGCAACAATAGGTGGCGCCAAATACGCATTAAAACGAGTGTGCCATGAAATACGTAAATGCGTATTGTAAAGATTGCGACCAAACTCCCTTTGTGATTTTAAAACGTAAGACAGTACCCAGATTTGAAGACTACAGTAAGATTTAACTTCTACTGTTAATAAGATATTGGTAGGCTACTATTAGATGGATAACCTAAATGTCCTAATTCGGGCTACCTGTTTTTTTTTTATGGTATATCAAAAAGTGTATATTTTTTTGTGTGATTGTTGGTACATTTTACCAGTTTTTACCATACTTTCAAAACAAATATTAAAATATGCAATATGAAAATCATTGAAGACAAAATGTGTCCAAAATGTACATCTGGAAAAAGGGGGGTCGTCTTATAATCAGGGTCATCGATTGTTGGTACAGTTTACCAGTTTTTACCATACTTTCAAAACTAAAATTAAAATAGGAAAAATATGCAATATGAAAATAATTGAAGACAAAATGTGTTTTACTGAGAAAAAAAACAAGATTTGGTTTTTGAAAAGCCTTTTTCCAAAAGGTACATCTGAAAAAAGGGGGGTCATCTTATAATCAGGGTCGTCTTATATTCGGGCCAATACGGTACTTTTAAATTTTTGTGGATTTGGGCGTCCGCCATGACACTCCCTATGAGAAATTAGGGAAGCAGAGTGATACAAATGGTGAAAGTAAGATATTTCTGTAATTTCTTTTTACTGTATATCACCCAGTATAATACTGCAAATTCCCTTTACAGTAAATAACTGTAATTCCCTTTGCATCATGGGAATTTACTGTGAAGTCAAACACCACATACAGAGACTTGTTTTTTTGTTTTTTTAAATTGCTGTACTACTGTATTTGCCGTGACAGCCTCTTTGGCGCCATTCCATTGACGTTTTGTATTTTCCTCATTTCTTACATTTGGATTGGCAGGGTTTGCCTTACACCGTGTCTACAACGCCACAACAGCTCGAGACTGTCTACACTGGATGTGTTAAACGCTTGTAACGATTGACAAATTATACTACTGTATGTCAGAAATATACCGGGGCATCAGTTTACTGTCCGGCATCCATTGTAGATAGTATCACTGATTATAATCGGTTCTATAAGAAAGACATCAGAAAGACCAGCAAACAAGGTCCTAAATATATTTATGTATGCCTGTATGGTTTTTTTGTCCGTTTTTTTGCACACCAGTTTAGCCTAGTAATATTTACCCGTAAACATGGTGGTAACATAAACTTTAACACCATAAACTGTGCTGTCATTTCAATTATCAAATGACTTTGTCAGCTTATTGAATTAGCAAATTAAAATTATTTTAACGAGCAATGCTTATCTTATATTAACATTAAGTTAACTAAAGTGACATTTTGTTCAGGTGTTAACGTTGGCCAGCCTATTGAGAAAATGAAACCGTATGTTAGCTAGGTTAAACAAAAGTTTTACGGCCGCCTTTCCAGTTTTAGCATTAGTTTGTTAGTTTTTTTAATAGAATTTGAGATTTACTGCATTTTTTGTGTGTTTAAAGGCAATGAAGCATCAAGAAAGACATGAGCAGGCCAGCCACGCTGAGACTGATAATTCATGGTAAGACAAGAACTTCACTATGATTTTGAGAGGTTTGTGTATTATATATGGGGTTTTCCTTCTAAAAATGTGTATTTTTTTTCAGGGAACATATTTCTTTTTGTAACAAAGTGGTTGGTGAGCAAAGGTGGCCTACGTTTTGGAGCAGCACCTGGGATTTAAAAATGCCTTATATCTATTCTTTGACTGATTATATTTTTTCCCCATTATTTTTCTGTTGCCTGAATATTCTTTGTGAGGATAAATCCAGAGGATACAACATAAAGCACTGTAAAAAGTCATAAGACAGGAGAAATGGCGAAGATGCACTGTTCCTAAGTGTTATATACACAATGTTTTAAATAAAGAATTTAATATTTTGTAATAATTGTGTCTGTTTGAATTGAATGTCTGTAGCACCTATGTAGGATAAAAATTAAATTAATTCTATATTAAAAATGATCAAATCTACTGAAATCTATATTCAAATGAATGACTTACACGATTACAGTACCACATAGTTACTGCAAAACTGAAATACAGTTATGGTACTCTAAATCTTAATTACAACCCTTTGAAATGTCTAACAGTGATCATTGGTTTGATTCCCAGAACTGAAAAATTGTATACCCTGTGTAAAAATGTCTGCCAAATGTATATAGTACAAGTTAATGTGTTTTGAAACATCTTGAATTGTTCGCTTTGAATTAACTGTTGATATTAAATGATCACCAAATGATTGTGACATTGCCAACTGGAAAGATGTGATGAAATCCTTATGTTCTCAGTACATGTCACGATAATTTTGTGTTTGAAACAATAGTTCTGAGAAAGAAAACGAAACCGACATCCTAATGTAAGCAGCTAAATCTACAGCTTTTAAATGTGTTGAAAATGTTATACATTTTTGAGTTTTATAAGCTACTAAGAGTTTTGAAAATGTACCACTTACCCTGCAACTTGTTAAAAAAAAAAAAGTAAACTTCCGAAACGGAGCTGGTTAATAATGTCTTATGAGTACGTACCGAAGCAAGAGTTGATGAAGCCGTACCACATGCAGCCGTTCCGTCCGAGCAGCCACCGTCCCCGCACACTGGACGCGAAGCTCAGGGTCGTCCCGAACATACACACCAGCATGTCACTGACGCTAATGTTAAGAAGCAGCACGTTAACTGGCGTCCTGAGCGTCTTAAACTTACAGAAGAGGACTAATACGATAAAGTTATTGAAAAAGCCGAAAGTCATGATGAATCCCAGGAACACTGACAGGGCGATGAAGCCCGCGCGTGAGAGCGTCTCCACTGGCGAGTCGCTCCAGTCCTCATCCAGAAGAGTTAACCGATCTTCCTCGCTCGTGTTAAAGCTGTCATTTAAATCAGCCTGCTCGGAAAACATCGTTAGGAATAGTTAGAAAAGTTATTTTGAGCCAGTGCTTGATTTCTTGAGGTAAGAGCCTCTAATTGATCCGTTAGTCTCCTTTAGTGAACACCCCAGCGCAGCCCGGCGCATCAGCATCATGATTCGGTACAGATGATGAAGGTGGTGATGATGATGATGATTCTCATTGACAGCGCGCTTCACCTTTCAGAGCACTTGACTGTTGACAGGTGCGCTTCGCTTGACGCTCAAAAGAGACACACAAGCCGATCTAGGTAGCAATCAGACGGTTCTGCTCATTAATTTCCGCAGTATCCATCAGAGTTTTTGAACTAGTATCAGTTTTTCACGAGGTCGTAGCGCGCGTGTCGCTGCAAATTAATGTTGACCGTTTGGTGTCCGTTCATGTGCTTCATTTGTCTGCACATTGTTGCATTCTAGAGGCAAAATGTTCCCTTCTCAGTCCCAGCTGTGAACCCGTCGTTCAGTATTTCAGCTGAGTGCGCGAGCTTTGCTCCATGGACGCGCAACAGGCGTGTAATATAAAGGCATCTTGACATCATGAGAGAGCGTTATGAGCTTATTGTAGTTGACC
Organism: Sinocyclocheilus grahami; assembly: GCF_001515645.1. NCBI lineage: Eukaryota > Metazoa > Chordata > Actinopteri > Cypriniformes > Cyprinidae > Sinocyclocheilus > Sinocyclocheilus grahami. The sequence continues at coordinate 874,384 of NW_015505592.1, forward strand.
TGCAGGAGACGACCTAATAGGTATAATACCACTGGCAATTTTGATCTGGTGGGTTTGCTGCCAAAAAGCTCTCTTTTTTTAGTTCCACCTGACCATAGAAGCCAGTCCCATTTGAAGTTCCAGTCGGGTCTGACTGCTGAATATGCTGGGGGTTGTTTTTGGATGAGCAAGGAGGATTTTCTTGAAATCCTCCTGAACAACATGTTTTTTAACACTCTAAAAAAAAATGTGTGTGTTTTTTTTTTTTACCCAAATGCTGGGTTCAGCTTGTTGGGTAATTTTATTGGGTGATTTTTAATAATATTTTTTACCCAGATGCTGGGTCATTTTATGATGAAACCCCTCACACACCTACCCAGTGCTGGGTCAGTGTAACCAAAGACTACAGAATACCCAAGACGTGTCACTCGAATAGTTTTGAATGGGGAAAAAAATGCAATGCTCAGTATAGACCAATTCAAGGACGTAAGCAATAACAAATGCATTGGAATGCTACTGTTGAAATCATAGATATGTAGGGCTATAGGTAGATGCCCCATTTGACTGCGCCAAGCACAAAGATGCGGCCGCCATCTTTAACGGTCAACTTGATGTCATTCACCATAATAATCAGTGAATATTCGAAGATGCCACAATCCTGCACAGCTGATGGTTGTAAAAACCGCTGGGATTTAAATTCCCGAAGAAACGGGATAACGTTTCACAGGTGAAAATGTATTGGTTTGTGTTTTTAAATGTATTAACTCAATATTACAAGGTTTGAAACATTGATAACTTATTAGTTAGGTCTACACAACAACACGTTGAGCTCTCTCGGCCACCGAACACGAGGGTTCACAGACCATCAGCTGTTATGGTGAATGACGTCAAGTTGACCCTTCGAATATGGCGGACGGCTTACATGTAACAGCCCATAGAAACAGTTGCTAATGAGGCATCTACATATACATATCTATGGTTAAAATTGTCTATAGCAGGGGTGACCAAACTCGGTCCTGGAGGGCCAGTGTCCTGCAGAGTTTAACTCCAACTTGCCTCAACACACCTGGTGGGAAGTTTTTAGAATGCCTAGTAAGAGCTTGATTAGCTGGTTCAGGTGTGTCTAATTGGGGTTGGAGCTAAACTCTGCAGGACACCGGCCCTCCAGGACCGAGTTTGGGCACCCCTGGTCTATAGCCACTCTATCGAAGGAAGTCCTGCTTTCTGAGTAAAAGAGCCAATTGCGAACTGGTAAAGTCATCGCGTTACTGCAGCTGCCGTTAGAAGTCCCAGTTGTTATAGAAACAGTAAGCGCTCTGAGATGCACGCTTAGGATTGTACATGTGCATTGGCTGATCTAGCCTGAAAAATAAGCTCTTTTAATGCTACTCACCAGATCTACACTCAAAGCGAACAACACGCCGGTGCCACCACGGAAGTTTTACTTCCAGTCAAACAAATGTGCGACCAGGGCTGAATGGATTAATGAATGAGGCATTTTATATAGCGCTTTATTGTGTATTGCTGTACAACCAAAGCGCGTTACAATCATTTAATGGGATCTCTCCTCAACCACCAACAGTGTGCAGCATCCACCTGGATGATGCGACGGCAGCCACAGTACAACGGCACCAGTGCGCTTACCACACACCAGCTATAGGTGGAGAGGAGAGAGAGATAGAGCCAATTCATTGGATGCGGATTATTAGGAGACCATGATTGACAACGGCCATTGGAGGCAGTTTGGCCAGGACACCGGGGATACACCCCTACTCTTTATGAGAAGTGCCATGGTATTTTTAATGAGCACAGAGAGTCAGGACCTGGGTTTAACGTCTCACCCGAAGGACAGTGATTTTACAGTATAGTATCCCCGTCACTATACTGGGGCATTAGGACCCACTCGGACCACAGGCTGAGCACCCCCTGCTGGTCTCACTAACACCTCTTCCAGCAGCAACATAGTTTCCCAGGAGTTCTCCCATCCAGGTACTGACCAGGCTCAACTCCCTGAAACACAATGCAAATTCGCTGTTATATGTGACAGACCCTGCATTCCATTCAGAAGGGCTAATCCCTATATGCCCTAATCCCTTCGAAGGGTTTACCCTCCGGAGTGAGAGCTTCAAAGGGATGAAGGTTCATTACCACCAAAATGAACAATTTTTTTGGAACGCACTTCTGCGTCACCTTAACAAGACGATCAAGGAGGCGCCTTCGTCACACATTTTGTATGCTGGTTGACCCCCCCCAAAAAACACGCTCGGAATGAGATTGTGCAAGCTGCGCCTTTTGTTTAACGTTATTTATTTATTCATTTTTGGTTTATCGCACCAAGGCCAATGGATATTACTTCATAAGCAATTGGTTTTAAATGGATCCATTTTGCCTATGCATAATTCATGCCATGTAGTTCTCAGTTATGCCATACAATTTATATGCCAAATTCACATAAATACACCAAACAACTTCCCTGTGCAAAGGATCATGGGGGCCCGAAGTGTCCATCAGTTGTACCCTTTGAAATCCTTCATTCCGAAGTGCCCTTTGACGTGGCCAGTTCTGAGCACTTCGGTTTGGAATGACACTTCAATATGGCGGCCATGATTGTTTTCACTCCGAAGTGCCGTTTGGAACGCACCGAAAGATGCACTCCACTGACTACAACAGAAGTGCTATTGATCTAGTGTTCCATTGGTGCAGCCACTTTTAACTAAATGCCGGACCTAAATGACTGTTTACAATCATTGGACAGACCGAAGATTTTAATTCCCTTCTGTAGTTGCTGCATCATCAGAGAGAATCGCAGTAGCAGAATACAGGTCGAACTGCTGACCAGACAAATAGCCTGATTAAAACATAAGTGACAAAAAATAACCAGCGAAGTATCAAAGAATGATTCTTCTCATTTTTATCAGCCTACATTCAATGTAAACAGCAATTTATAATGCATAGTATATTTATGGTATCAAGGTCGCGCTGTTAAGACTCACTCTGTTTGTCTCTTTGTGAGAGACTTCAGAATGAGCGTAACAGCACACATAGACTCAGAAGAAACACATTGAGGTAAAAATTCTGAATGTTTAGTTTATTCATAACATGATATAGTTAAGTAACACCATGACAAGTGAGCTATTTTGCTAAATATTCTCACAACGCAAAAAAAAACATTCAAAACACCTACAGAGTGCACGCATTACGTGAAGTCTAGTGCGCATGCGCATTTACAATGCGCTCTTTCACTGCATGATTCAGTCTATTAAAATACATTCAGAATTATCACAAATTCAAGACATGGGGGCAGAAAATGTGTATATTTATACCACTTCATATAGTTAACCAATTTCACATGAAGAGTGCCTTTTTTCTCCAAAAATTACTATATACAAATGTGATATTGATTTTTTACAACAGTTCAATAAACTAGAAGTTTTATTAAGAGACTTACGTTTTAGACACCATATTGCCTGTTTTTGCACTATTTCGCCAACAAAAATAATTCCAAACAAAGCCACAGCGCTGTTTTGCGTCTTTGAGCAACATGACAGCATTTTGTTCCTGAATGAATCAACCTTTTAAGTGATTCGGTTCAGTCGCAATGATTCACTTATTAACTGTGACTTGCTGCCACCTACTGGCGGTTTTAATTTCACATTTAAAGTATCTTTTCATTTTTTAAATAATTTCAAAATGCATTCATGTTCTGCATTAAACAGTGTGTAAATACATCTAAATGCCACTTCAGATGCAGCTTATGTTTGGATTGCAAAGATGAATTTTGTTGATACTGATTTCATTTGCTTGGTAACAGCCCAGATGTCTTATTATTCTTATTCACTGATTAAATGTAAGAATTTGACTCAAAAGATAATGCACCCTTTAAGAAAAAATGGCGTTATAAAGGTAAAAAATGCCCATAAAAGGTAAAAAATCAGTTTAAACTTATTGGAAAAGATTAATTTCTATCTGACCACCACACAGAATATGAAGAATATTAAAAACTTTAGGAGTCAGCTATCCACGAAAGTCCTTAAGATACCAGCGTGATAACACACTCAATCAGTTGAATAAATGACTCAATGACTCACTCATTCAGTGACTTACTGCCACTACACAAGTATGTTGAAAAGTATGCATTTTTCCCCTCAACATTTCTTATTTGTATATTCATAAATGCATTTAAAGGGGTCATATGATGCTTTTTTAAAGATCATTATTTTGTGTATTTGGTGTAACAGAATATGTTGACATGCTTTAATGTTCAAAAAACACATTATTTTTTTAAATACTGTACATTACTGTAGGTCCTCTATGCCCCGCGAGCTTCATCTTTCAAAATAAATGTAAAGACTGCCCGAAAGGGGAACAGAGTCTCGACAGACACAGTGATGAATATGTGTTTGCAGTACACAAGCCACGGTTAAGACAGCTGACTCCACTGTGATGTGTCTCGCTCTCTCTCTCTCTCTCTCTCTCTCTCTGGCTCTCTCTCTCTCTCTCTCTCTCTCTCTCTCGCTCGTGCGCTCTCTCTCTGTCTATCTCTCTCTATCTCTGTCTCTCTCTC
>NW_015505592.1:879022-879468 GCF_001515645.1 Sinocyclocheilus grahami
CAGAACACTGATGAAAATATTGCTTCAGAATAAATTGTTTACTCCACCAAAAATCTCAGCGATGCAGTTATTTTGCAGGGATATTTTGTATGGAATAATGTCTGTTGATATGAAAAGGTCACTGTATATCGTAGTAATAAATATAATTTATTACAGCAATGATATTTTGTTTTCTTTTTATTTAAACACATTAAATATTACATATATGTATGTAATAAAATGTGTATTTCCATTACAGGTTTAGGTCTTATATTTCATATAAGGTGGTATTAAAAAGGTCTTAAAAAGTCTTAAATTGAACTTATTCATGTCTGTAGAAACCCTGTTTATAGATGTGATTGTAAAAGACTGCCTTGGCATTGAATAAAAAAAATATTGTATATGAACTGTTCTTGTCATATATATATATATATATATATATATATATATATATATATATATATATA
>NW_015505592.1:879924-906383 GCF_001515645.1 Sinocyclocheilus grahami
CAGAACACTGATGAAAATATTGCTTCAGAATAAATTGTTTACTCCACCAAAAATCTCAGCGATGCAGTTATTTTGCAGGGATATTTTGTATGGAATAATGTCTGTTGATATGAAAAGGTCACTGTATATCGTAGTAATAAATATAATTTATTACAGCAATGATATTTTGTTTTCTTTTTATTTAAACACATTAAATATTACATATATGTATGTAATAAAATGTGTATTTCCATTACAGGTTTAGGTCTTATATTTCATATAAGGTGGTATTAAAAAGGTCTTAAAAAGTCTTAAATTGAACTTATTCATGTCTGTAGAAACCCTGTTTATAGATGTGATTGTAAAAGACTGCCTTGGCATTGAATAAAAAAAATATTGTATATGAACTGTTCTTGTCATATATATATATATATATATATATATATATATATATATATATATATAAAACAGATTTTAGAGTGCATTTTAATTATTTAAAATGAAAAACAAAAAAACTTAAATAGGTTGACTGACCCAGCACTATGGCAAAAAAACAACCCAGCAAATGGGTTAATGTATAAAACCCAACAAGCTGAGTTAAAATAACCCAGCATGTGTTCTGTCCAATATTTACCAACTTTTTTTAATTTGCCAAATTACCCAGAAATGGTTATTTTCACCTAGAATTTTTTAGAGTGTAGGCTTTCTGACCCCAAGACTCAACTAATATCTGCAATTCTTCAGCTGTGATCCTTGGAGAGTCTTTGGCTACTCAAAATCTCTTGCTGTGCATTGGGACGATACACGTCCTCTTCCAGGCAGATTTGTTACATCTTTAGTTGATTGGAACATAATTATTGTCCTGATGGTGGAAATGGGGCTATTCAATGCTTTATCTATTTTCTTACAGCCACTTTCTATTTTGTGAAGCTCAACAATCTTGTTCTGATAAGATTGTTGATTGTTAAGCACGTCAGAATTATATTCTTTGGTTTTACTCCTTGTGATGGATTATTACGGGAGTTTGACCTTTGTGTTCCTCATATTTATAATCCTGTGGGACAGGAAGTCATGGCTGGACAATTTCATGCTCCAAGTCACCCTGGTGTGCTAAAAAAAGTAAATATGAATTGGAATATATTTTATAAGAATATCTAGGGGTGGCATTTATTCCATAATGTAATTTTCCCTGCACTTTCAATAGTTTTACTTCAATGAAATTTAGAATTTTGTGAATTTGTTTTTGGAATGAAAGATAAAAAAAGATAAACGATGCTGATTTATTTTCACAGCCGCCTTTGTGCATGTTTACCAAGGGTGCCAATATTAGTGGAAGGCGCTGTCTCATCCATTGTATCTAATACACATTTATGTAAGGTAAATTACAGTTACTATAGCATTTGTACATTCTTCTTCTGTTAAAATGAAACAATTTGTTTTGCTTTCAAGAAAATCACTATCATTAAAATTAGCAAGAAGTAAAACAAACAAAGAAACAAACACTAACCTAAGACTGGTTAGAAGAATACTAATGTGTAAATGTGTTTCCATACATCACTGTGTGTGCACATTCAATAATATATTGATTGATTAATCCTGCTGATGCCCAAGGGAAATAAAGTAAAGCTACAATGCTGTACTATTGTTTTTGAGCAGGTGTGATTTACAGTGACAGTTAAGTTGCATACATGAAGATGGTTTTAGGATGTTGCGTCATGATATTTAAACAAAAAAGCAGTGTCTTTATTAAAATTAAAGATTTATTTGTTCTTGTTTTCTTTTTATTTGCGCCCAAACATCCTTCTCCATCCATTCTCACTTTCATGATATTATAATGTTTTCCCCTCTATCACTAAATAGGCTGCATACTACTGTTTTCTCAGTAATGTTGGATATAATTTAATAGTAATGTTAACGGTATAGCTCTAGGCAAAAGATGTACTGTTGTTTATTTTTAGTTTTGTAATACTCCTCTCTCAGTGGCTGTATTGGTACAGTACATTACTTTCATAGAAGCTGCCAGCATTTCTAGAATAATGTCAACAATAGCAGGATCTCAAAGCCTGTTGTGTGTTCCATGTACTGTGGGGGGAAAAATGCAAACAGTAGGAAACTGATATCACTAAATCTGTTCACATCTTTCATCCCCCAGGGAGCTCAAATTGCAAGGGATCAGAATCACAGGTTTAAATGCCTATAGCTGATTGGCGACTAAAGCCTGCAAAGATTAATACCAGATGGAAATGCTTTCAACTACTTATCCATTCAGCATTTTGCATAGCTGTAAGTGTAAAAAGGGAACCTCATGTCATTTGTTTTAGTGATAAGTATGTGGTTGTTTTCAGTCTTGCAGTCTTGTTTGAATCTTTAAAAGAAATAGAATATTCCTTTACAAGCAGAAAGATGCATTTTTGCCCCTCTAGCTGTATCTTAATACAGGTAGGGAGCAAAAGGACTAAGCTCTGAATTAAATGTTTGCACTCAGACTGTCATAGTCCACAGAAAGTGAATGTGAACATACAGATACACAAAGCCAGCTATGAGGTTAAACACAAAAAAGCAAACTGTTTTCACAGTCTTTTGGTTTCTTTGGAGATTCATGATTGACCACCTTAGCGGAATATATTACTTGTATCAGAACATATTTTAGTTCTGGTGTTGCAGTATTGGAATAAACTAGAAATGCTCATGAGGCATGATATAGGGACAAAAATTTTATACATAATGTGTTTTCTCTATATATTTTGACATATCAGAGTCAGTCACTCACTGAAGAAGAAGAAAAAATCTGTATTTTTGCCTTGTTTGCCAGAAATACCCTAGTGAAAATAAATATACTAATGTATTTGAAAAACATTTATTTCATGCTAAGTATACTACAAATACATTTATATGTTATGTACTAAATAGAAATACCCTGTAACTTTTAGCATACTAAACTGGTATACTTAAAGTCTGCTAAATTGGAACAACTAATTTTGTACTTAATGCACTTAAATTGTGCGAAAGTAGTGCTGAAGTCCAACTAAACACATACTGAAGTATATTTGATTGTGCTTTAGGTACACTTTAAATATCTTGCATTTAAAGACTGATATTATTCAAAGATCATTCAATCCTCATCAACAATGACATTAAAACACGTTTTAGGCTTGATATTAAGAAATGTGCATTGTGCACAAGTAGTATTAAAAATAAAGTTTAATTATAATTTTTATATCAGTCAGTCTCAAGCGATATGTCAGTAAATATGTTAATAGATTTGAACTATAGTTAGTATGAAATAAATTATTTCAAATATACTACTTTTTACTAGGATATCTACACCATTAAAACTAAAAAAAAAATTAATTGAGAAGCAAAACTTGTGTAAAAGATATTTTCTTCTAATTCTTTTTTGCATGCTTTAAGCATAAATCTCTCAAAAATAAATGTATGCTCAAAACGCGAATAAATCAGGTTTTGATATTTTATGCAGTTTTGCTTCCTAAGAAAGGATTATTCACTGGACAATAACACCCAAAAAAATTGCTGTGAATTCCATGTGTGCTTATTTTTGTAGAGGCCAATGACCTTTTGTTAATTTTTAACTCGATTAGAGCTTATAACTTTATAAGTGTATAAATTCTAATAAATTGTGTTCACTCAGATTGTCTAGTGTTGACCTTGCTCTATTATACAGTTGCTGTCATTCTGTTTTATCCTTTGTCTGTTTGTAATTCAGGTCCTGCTGTATAAGAAGAATCACAAATATGTCATCATGTACTTGCGGTCTTGTCCAGATTTCGATCTGTATGTAAATATATAAAGAGAGAGAGAGTGCTGACCACTCATTGTCATCAGTGTTGTTTGTATTGGCAGTTTGTGACTCTTTAGTTTGATGTTCCTCTGCAGAGTCACCTTGTTCATTTTCCTAGAAAACATGAAGAACTGTCTTGCATTGCCTTCTCAAATAAAGCCTTTAAGCCATGTCTAGTGAGCAGGATGCATAAAAGATCAGAAATCTCTAAAAACATAAGAGACCAAACATGACCTGAGGGTGTTCTCACACACACTTACATGGAGAGTGTGAGCGATGTGCCATAAATCGCCCTCTTCTGATTTTGTCACAGTATGCACCATATGGCAGTGCAGAAAAAAGGACTGCTTTTGTCTATTAATACATGGATACGTGCAAGCTGCTTCTAAAAAAAATAACAAATAACAAAAAATAACCTGCTGTTAAGGGAAAGATAAGGTGGATATTTACCCCCTAAAACCAGTTGTAGTGGCATAGCTCTAATATATTAATCTGGCTACATTTACAAAGTATCAGAATATGGATTTGATATTGTTTTGTGTGACAACTTGATGTGTTTAATTTGTTTTTCTTGAATTTGTGAAAGTTAAGGTATTTCGTATTTTGTGATCTGTTTTCTGTTACCCTGAATGCACGTGAGTGAGTACAATAGCGTACGGTTGAAGTGCGTAGTGAAGTGGAATTTGGGTGGGTTTGTTATTTCTCCCTGCCATCTGACATGTATTCTTGATTGTCTTATTGGTTTGTTATTTGCCCCTTTGTTTTGTCTTTATTTTTATGCCAAACTCAGTTCCTCGTGTGTGTGTGTGTGTGTGTGTGTGTGTGGAACTGCTTTTATGCTATTTATAAATAAAATATTATTGTTATTTTTCTTTACATTCATGTCTCCGCTGTATCCTTGTAGGAACGAACCTGTGTGTCCTTATTTGGACCATTATTTCCCTGCGTGAAATTCCCAGGGTGGCGTAGTCGGTGTTACGAGGGTCAGATGTCCAGTGCTTTCTAGGAATCCACCACCTTCGTAATTATAGTCCAAATTAACAAAAAAAAAATATATATATATATATATTTCGGATACCACACAGGGATCAAGGGCAATGCCTGCTGGGATGTGGCATGATTTGACAAAGAATGTGCAAATTGCAAAGAAGATCCAGCTGAAAAAAAGTGCATAATTTTCCTGTTTTTAATTTTCCCGTTTTTTTTTCCTGAAAAGCCCAACAATTATAGTAAATGCATATAAAATGGAGCAACCCAGGCTCATTGGAAATATTACCTCTATACCTACATTTTTGCAAAAATATACCTATGCGTACAATTCACTGCAGTTTCCAGATGAAACAAATCTATTCCAAATTATGATTACATGGTCAGATTATCGATTAATAATTACTTATTTTCTTGCAAAATACTATGTTATATCCTCAAAACACTTTTACCACTCTCAGAAAAAGAAAGGTACAAAAGCTGTCAGTGGGGCAGTATCTTTTCAAAAGGTACACTTTTGAGCCTTATTTATCCCTGGCTTCCAGCAACACACTCTGGGTTCAAGCCGTGAAAGCTAGACTGAGCCACAATATAATGGACCCAGCAGAGGCTGAACAGATCCATGGATTCATTAGCAAAACAAGGAGTCTTGCTTGGATCACACGAGACACAGCTTCAGAGGCTGACAGATGCTGTGAACCAGATTGGGAAGTCTCTGCAACAACTCCAAGCACTCTTGCCTCGAGAACCTGTGGTAGTACCTGCCTCCACCATTAGCAGTAACCCAAGGTCACAGCCCCTCAGCATTATGATGGTAAGCCTGGTACCTGCAAGGGTTTCCTGACTCAAGTTTCTCTCATCTTTGAACTTCAACCTTCCACCTTTGCTTCTGAGAAGGTTAAGATTGCTTACATAATATCACTGTTGTGTGATTGTGCACTGGATTGGGCTTCAGAGACAACAGTCTCCCATTTGCTCAGATCTACAGGTGTTCACAGACACTCTTCAGCAGGTGTTTGACCATCCAGTAAGTGGCCGTGAAGCAGAAAGAAGGCTTCTAGACCTACGTCAGGGGCAACAAGCCATTGAATTCCCCTGGCATGAGAGTAATGGGACTCAGAGGCTCTTGTCTCAACCTTTTACCGTGGCCTTTCTGAAGATGTGAAAGATGAACTAGCCAGTAGAGACTGGGGTTCAAGTTTGGAGGAACTCATAACCTTGGCAATCCACATTGATAACCATATTCGTGAAAGGAGAAAAGAATGTTGCACTCCCCAAGTCATGCCCATGTTATCACCTCCAAACGCTCCCGAAATGGCCCATCTCAACCAACAGACAGAGGAAGAACCAATGCAACTGAGAAGGACTCACCTGTCACCTAAGGAAAGAGAGAGACGCATGAAGGAAGATCATTGTTTCTACTGTGTGTGGTCTGGTCACATGCGTCTTTCCTGACCTGAATTATCATTAAAAGATAAGGCTCACCAGGGAGTGTGGGAACCCTGGTGAGTGGGTCTGCCCAGTTTGACACTCCTCACACCCGTTTACTTTTGTCAGCTAACCTTTCTTGGGGGGTTACTTAGGAGCGGACGATTACATTGAAAGCATTTGTGGATTTAGGTGCAGCTGACAATTTTTTGGACATTGAACTGGCAAATAAGTTGTGTATCCCCTATGAGACTTGTCCTTCATCCTGGAAAGTTGAAACACTGGATTGCCGACCTATTGGGTGTGGAATTATCAAGTTTAGAACAGTTCCTCTTTTTTAACCATTGAAGCTAACCACCATGAAACAATCTCCTTTTATCTTATCGAGTCTTCTGGGTTATCCTGGGTCACCCCTGGTTGCGGCTTCAAACCCCTCAATTTTCTTGGGCCTCTGGAACTCTTCTTTTTTGGGGTTCTACATGTAAGGACTCCTGCTTCCTTCGTGGCTGGGAGTAAAGAAATTCTGGCAGCAGTTGAAGAGATGAGTGCTTGTTCCTTGAACAATCAACTAGATTTGACACTTATACCCCGTGAATACTATGATTTGAGAGAAGTATTTAGCAAACAATGTGCTACCAAGCTACGCCTCATAGACCATACAATTGTGCTATTGACCTTATCCCTGGCACACTCCCCCTTAGAGGTCATCTATATTCCCTCTCTGCCCCTGAAATTAAGGCCATGAATGAAAATATTCAGGTTTGTGGTTGCCAGATATCAAGAGCTGAAATCCCCCAATCAGAGCTTTTCTGTTAAATGGATATGTACTCTTCCTGGCTTTTTGCTTTATGCAATCTGGCAACCATTCACACTTGCTCTCTCTGCGGAGGTGCCATGATCTGAAAACACCGACATATTGTACTGTACAAGTAAGCTGGAGTTCAGCAGTCTCCATTTGAGGTATTCTGCTTAAATTAAAGTGTCATTCAGCCACCCTGTTTTCTGTCATGGATCTCGACTGTATTGTTTGCGATAGTAGATGCTGATTGTAACGTTACTTACACAACCTCGGTGCGGCAATAAGTCTTTTTTGCCATTGTTTTAAAAGAGAAACATTAATGTAATTTGGAATTATTGGAATTACAATTAGGAATTTCTCTGTTCTAATATTTGAGAGTAGGTTTTTGTTACATCAGTTTTCATAATGTAGACAGGGCGAGTGTATATCTAAAGTCTTTGGTGTTTATTTAGCCTCTAATTTATACCCTGTCATAAATCTGTACTCTAGATCAGATAAAATAAATCATGCATACAAGTCAATATTTTATTGATTTGTGCTTCTTGGTGAAAGAGCAACTTCTGATGAAATATATAAAAAAATGTTAATTCCCAAATGACAACAATCATTGCAATTAAAATTGAGCAAAATAATAGTTTTTTTAAAATCATTTTAACCATTGTACAGTAAGATGAAAATATGACGAAAATGTGTAAGTTGACACTGACTAAAACTAGACTAAAATGCTCAGACATTTACCCCCAGTTTCACAGACAAGACTTAAGCCTAGTTCTAGACTAAAATGTAAATGAGCTGTTTCAACTGAAAGAAACTTGCACTGACTGATCTTAAAACATGTCAGTGCCTTTGTTTTGTCTTAAGATGCACACCAGTAATGCTTTTTTCTAAGGCATGTTTATAAAAACTACTTAAATGTCCTAATTGAACTATGGCCTAATCCTGGTTTAGGCTAAGCCCTGTCTATGAAACCAGGCCTTAGTCGACTAAAATGTGACTAAAACTAAAACAGGACAAGTTGACTGAATATGATAAAAACTAAAAGTTACATTTGACACAGGACTAAAACTAAGGCTATATTTTTTAAAAAAGCTGACAAAATTAACACTAATGGTACCTTAAGTACCCCGACAATACCAAGCCATGCCCTTTGGGTTAGCTAATACCCCAGCAGTGTTTCAGGCCTTCAGCAATGCTGTCTTGAGGGAGATGTTGAATTGTTTTGTGTTTGTCTATCTAGATGACATATTAATTTTCTCAAACTCTCTACAGGAACACATTCTTGAGCTACTTGAGAATTATCTTTTTGTAAAGCTAGAAAAGTGTGAGTTTCATGTGTCCCAAGTCTCATTCCTAGGTTATGTTGTCTCTCAAGAAGGCATCCAGATGGAACCAAAGAAGGTATCTGCCATCACCAACTGGCCCCAGCCCAAAACACTGAAGCAGGTGATGCACACCAGTAATGCTTTTTTCTAAGGCATGTTTATAAAAACTACTTAAATGTCCTAATTGAACTATGGCCTAATCCTGGTTTAGGCTAAGCCCTGTCTATGAAACCGGGCCTTAGTCGACTAAAATGTGACTAAAACTAAAACAGGACAAGTTGACTGAATATGATAAAAACTAAAAGTTACATTTGACACAGGACTAAAACTAAGGCTATATTTTTAAAAAAAGCTGACAAAATTAACACTAATGGTACCTTAAGTACCCCGACAATACCAAGCCATGCCCTTTGGGTTAGCTAATACCCCAGCAGTGTTTCAGGCCTTCAGCAATGCTGTCTTGAGGGAGATGTTGAATTGTTTTGTGTTTGTCTATCTAGATGACATATTAATTTTCTATTAGACATATTAAACATATTAGCTTTTTTTGTAAAGCTAGAAAAGTGTGAGTTTCATGTGTCCCAAGTCTCATTCCTAGGTTATGTTGTCTCTCAAGAAGGCATCCAGATGGAACCAAAGAAGGTATCTGCCATTACCAACTGGCCCCAGCCCAAAACACTGAAGCAGGAACAGAGATTTCTGGGCTTTGCCAATTTCTATAGGAGGTTTATTTGCAACTTCAGCACAATTGCAGCACCTATTTCTGCTCTTAATAAGGTTGAAGCGGCAACATTTGAATTTGTAAAGAGCGCGTCAGACAGCGCGGGTTTTGCTGGTCGGGATGGAGAAGCAGATCGCCGAATAAAGGCTTGGATGTGGGTCTGTTCCTCGCAGTCCTATGGATTCGGAAGATTTGGATTACAGCGCACTAATAAAAGTGTTTCATTTCGCAATTATGTTGCGTTTTTGGTGTATTTTATAGTTCTATTGGCAGTCACAGCATGTCGGAGAAAACGCCTTTTGTGGTCCATGGCAAACAAAGTAAACATTACATAACAAGTAAAGGTTAAACGATTGCAGAAATTGTATTTATTTTAAGGTTTAAAGTGAAGTCTTAACATTATGTAGGCATGTTCTTGGAAACAAGCTGGCAGCAGAAATCACAACAAAACGAAATGTTATAATTTCATAAGTAAACGAGTAAACAATTTAATAATGCAATTGAAACAAGTTAACTCATATGATAACTAAAAACTAATCAAATTAATGCCGCTATTTCAATATTCATAAGGATTCATTTTTAGGTGTCGTCAATACGTCAGTTTTGTACGTTTAAATGCTGAAAATACGTCAGTATTTGTACGTTTAAAGGCTGAAAATACGTCAGTATTTGTACGTTTAAAGGCTGAAAATACGTCAGTATTTGTACGTTTAAAGGCTGAAAATACGTCAGTATTTGTACGTTTAAAGGCTGAAAATACGTCAGTATTTGTACGTTTAAAGGCTGAAAATACGTCAGTATTTGTACGTTTAAAGGCTGAAAATACGTCAGTATTTGTACGTTTAAAGGCTGAAAATACGTCAGTATTTGTACGTTTAAAGGCTGAAAATACGTCAGTATTTGTACGTTTAAAGGCTGAAAATACGTCAGTATTTGTACGTTTAAAGGCTGAAAATACGTCAGTATTTGTACGTTTAGAGGCTGAAAATACGTCAGTTTTGTACGTTTAAATGCTGAAAATACGTCAGTATTTGTATGTTTAAAGGCTGAAAATACGTCAGTATTTGTACGTTTAAAGGCTGAAAATACGTCAGTTTTGTACGTTTAGAGGTTGAAAATACGTCAGTTTTGTACGTTTAGAGGCTGAAAATACGTCAGTTTTGTACGTTTAGAGGCTGAAAATACGTCAGTATTTGTACGTTTAGAGGCTGAAAATACGCCAGTTTTGTACGTTTAGAGGCTGAAAATACATCAGTATTTGTACGTTTTAGTGCCTGTAAAAACGTAAGTAAATGTATGTTTTATAGAACCACATTTTACGTAAAATACATACGAATTATCATGAGATCACGTTGGACTGTCCTGGGCCGTCTGGAGCTGGCCGTAAAAAGGGGGTGTCTGTCACACCACAGTCTGTCCAGCAGAGGGAAACAGAGAGCACAAGGCCTTCCACATCATCCTCCTGATTTTCTGCTCATTATTAGTTCAATGATATCACCTGTGCCTGGCTTGTTAGAGTGTGTGTGTGTGTGTGTGAGAGAGAGACATGCATTTGTTTGTATCTTTGCTCAGTCTTGGCGTTCTTCTAATTAGGCAGACATTTGGAGAATGCATGTTCTCGTGTGACACATGCTTGGATTACTTAGACTTTTTCCCAGATTTTTTGACCTGCATGTTTGGGAACTATTCTTTATTTTACTGGACATTTTGCCTGCAATTCATTGTGGATCAATACCTTCTTCAGGCCAGCTTTTGATGCTTGATTTTTGTGCTTATTCAAGAAGGACTTTAAGTAAAGACTGTTTGTTTTCCTCAAATCCTGCCTCCTGTGATTCTCTGCAAATTTGGGTCCACACTGCTCCAGGTGGGGGGTGTATCACTCTGATTATCATTTATCTTGTCAGACAGTGTCACATGTGGGTTATCAAAAGTACCTCTCACATCTCTGCCTGTTTGGGTCAGAACAGTTTTTGTTTTTTGGACAGAGAAGATTTTTCGTAGGTTGATTTTATTTGAGGTAAAGGTAAGGTCAGCCTTGTCCAGGTCAATTATACTGACATTTTCCAGTGACTTTCGTGTTCTTATCAATCCATGATGTATGATGCATGGGGTGTGCAAATTAGGTTCCTGTAGTGGTGGGAAAAGAAATCCCATCTTGTCTTGACCTGTCCCACAAATGTCTAGCAAACCATTTGAAAAATATTGGAACAATAAGTATATTAAAAACAGAGATATTTAAATTGTAAGGAATTACCTACCTGAAACGAACCAATTCACCAAAATATAAATAGTGTTTTAAACAGAACTAAGGATGATCAGTTAGCACTTCCTCTGAAATTAGTACTTTACGTCAAATTAAACTTATTCAGATATCTTCTAAATTTGTGTAATACATTCACTTCATCCATGTCTAATATTAATAATGTAATGTTTACCTTGTTGCTACAATTTTCATTAAAATTTCCAAATTTTCAGCTTGAACTCTTATGAATTACATGTACAGTTTATAAAAATAAACTTTCTTTGACTGGCATGCATCTAAGCTGCAATGGGAGCCTCAAACGCCCCAGAAATGCGTCAAACACTGTCTGAAGGAAAAGCTTTACTTTCATCTCACAAAATGTTAGAGCATTCTCCTGAGCTGATTTCATATGATACGCAGATGAAAGTATTTTGTAACTTTCTTAGTGGGAATACTTAGCAAATGTCCAAAACAAAAAACAAACAAAATCTTGTAAATTCTCTGCCATAACAGTTATAGAGTGATACAAGTTCTGTAGTATGTCTTTACACAGCCAAGTTAAGGCTGCTCTGTGCCTGCTCCAAATTCAGTGTAACAAAACAATGCTGCATAAAAGCCAGACTAAATTATGCCTGCTCTGACTCACCTTAGCCCTTAGTAATCACAGTCGTTTTAATTGCTTCAGTGCATTTATGTCCCCTCTGAACAGCATTAAACAATCTGAGACACTTAAATGCCACTTCAGAAGTGCTTCTGTGCCACCTGTGCAGTGTCAATTTGGCAATATGAGAATCTAAAGTATTTAGCTGAACCATAACCATTTTTGCATTAGTTTGCAGTACATGCACATAGTAAACAAAATGAACTGGCTAAGTAAAAAAAGAATGAATCCCCTTCTTGAATCTCTGCAAGCCAAGAGACAAATTGTTTAAGTCAAGTCAAGTCAAGTCACCTTTATTTATATAGCGCTTTTAACAATACAGATTGTGACAAAGCAACTGAACAGCATTAATTAGGAAAATTGTGTCAATAATGCAAAGTGACAATAGTAAACACTCATTTTTCAGTTAAAGACAGTTCATCATTCAATTCAGTGATGTCAACATCCAGCTCAGTTTAAATAATATCTTTGCAATCATGTCAACGATATCGCTGGAAATGAAGTGTCCCCAACTAAGCAAGCCAGAGGCGACAGCGGCAAGGAACCAAAACTCCATCGGTGACAGAATGGAGAAAAAACCTTGGGAGAAACCAGGCTCAGTCGGGGGGCCAGTTCTCCTCTGACCAGACGAACCAGCAGAACGGAAAAATCAATATAAGACGTAATAAAACAGACGATGAATAATATTAACAGCAATTATTATATGATGCAATCAAACTTATAGCAAAATGTGGTAGTTCTGTATGTTGTTTCAGGGTTGGCATCATCTGAGGTCCATCTCAAGTGCCCTGTTTCCTGCCCTGCAACATCTCATTCCTCTTTGGACATTTCACTGACATCACAATTTCTAATGTACTAGCATTACAGTAGCACATGATTTTTTGCTTACATGGAGCAAAAAAAAATTTAGATTTATAAATGAATAAGCTTTTGAAGTTCATAAATATGCATGATTTAATGCATGATGAATGATTTAACATTCTGATTAATGATAATGCAACATTTCTGGTGAATTTCCTTTGGTTCACACATGCTTACAACAGTGTGCCTCCTACGCAATCTACAATCAACACATCCTATCTACTTCTCAACCTCATCATTCATAATGATTTTGTGTTGCTTCAGGGCACTGCTGTGCAGTAGAGTGTTACTACACCATGCAAATTTGATTTATAGGTCTGCGAAATAACGCAACATTAACAGAAACGGGAGTTTAAGATATAATTCTCAGACTGCAGTGAAATGCATAGTAGGCTATTGACACAATATTGACGTGCTGATTGACTCACACACGAAGGAAATAAATAACAGATGGGCAGTTTGACATATGATTGAAAGATATTAGTAATAGTCCACCACTTTGTTTTTGTTTTGTTTTTCCCCATCAATGTCATGTCCATTACATATTTCAGTGTTCCGTGTTTAGCATTTGTGGAGTGTCATCTATATCATCACAAGTTAATCTATTCCATAGCTATTTAGTGTCACAACTGATTTATGTAAAATGATCTGTGATTCTGTAATGGAATTATGTGTTTGTGTGAGTATTTGTCAAAAGCAGTCTGTGTTGGTTTTGTTTTCTTTGTGCTGTGTGTCTGTTTCCTTTGTTCCCATTTTTCCTCCTCTAGTACATTTCTTGGTTTCTGGAGTTAATTGATTAATTCTCACCTGTTCCAATTCAGTTCATCTCCGTTCATGTATTTAAACCCTTACTTTCCTCAGTTCTTGGTCCGGTCTTATTATGGATTACTGTGGTTGTGTGCTCCCTCTGATCTCATGTGAGTGTTTCTTTTTTTTGGATTAAAGACTCTTTTCGCAGTATTCCTTGTCGTGCACTTTATTTGCACAGCCACATCTTTGCAGTATTTTTAATGAAGCTGTTTAAAAATAATAATAATTTGTACTATGCACTACTGTTTGGAATCACTATGAAATATTAATGTTTTTAAAATAAAAATTGCATTATATTGATTGAAAATAATGTAAAGATGTTTAACCTATAATGTTAGTGTCACTGAGTCAGTCATACCCTCAACACCAGACCTCTCAGCTTCACCCTCTCGTTCACAGTCACCCGAATTCTGATCATCTGCACCTACCACATTAATCAAGGACGCTTTATATTCAGTCACTCCACACCTCACCCATGTCCAGTCTCATTGTTTACACTTGTGTTGCAACCCACCTGGCTACCTACCTGTGCTGCTTACCTTCATCGATCCTTCTTCAAGTCTTCATCTGTCTGCCATCGTCTCTCCGATCTCCCTGGACATTATCGTCATCCTGCTTAAGAGAAAGACTGTTACCTCTTAGTTAAGTGTTACCAGCATACACCATATTCCAACAACTTACTTGGTATCACCACTTGTGCTTGCCAGTTCCCGTAAATAAAGCTCCTGTGTGTCTTGGAAACCTGTTTTCTTTTTCTGTTAGCTAACAGAAGACCGGACCGTCATGCAATGGAATACAAGAACCAGCGAAGATCGGAATCCTGACCCATTCACTGAACATGTAAAAGCACTTCGTCAGTCATTGTTACCACCAGCACCCACTCCTTCACCATCTACCTCTGCCAGTCCCATGGCCAGACCAGCAGCATACTCCGGTGAGGCAGAGGAATGCAGCAGGTTCCTTCTACAGTGTTCACTATTCTTCGTGATGCAGCCCCAACAATTCACCACCGACAGAGCAAAGATTGCATACATCATCTCTCTGCTATCTAGGCAAGCACTGCAATGGGCAGGATCCATCTGGAAGTCCAATGGACTGGTAACCATCCCGCTGACGCACTTCACAAGCCACTTCAAAGAGATATTTGGTCAAATCGCTTCTTCTCAATTCATGATCATCTGTTCAGATTACGGCAAGGAAAGTCTTCTGTGATGCTCTCCAGTTTTGTACTCTAGCGGCCATCAGTGGCTGGAATGAGACTTCCCTGATTACTGCCTATTGACAAGGTCTCAATCCAGTGTAATCTGTCAACAAATGGCAATCTATGATGATGTGATCTACCTGGAATGTTTCATTCAAAGATCCATCCACATCTCACAGCGGCTCATCGCCTGCATGCTCGATAGTGTTCATTTCGTTAATGAAATCTATGACAAAAATGTTAGTCAACATAGGTTTTCCCCCTGACTAAAATGTCATATCAACATGCAATATTCTTGACGAAAAAAGACTAGACTAAAATGTAGTTAAAAAAACGAAAACTTTATCAAAACCTTTTTATTTTTGTTGAAAAAAGTGGAGCCAAAACATTCCAGACTGCTGTACAAGACTCTATTATGCAAGTGTTCATGTTTGTGGCTGCAAGATATCAAGAGCTCAAATCCCCCAATCAGAGCTTTTTTGATGAATGGATATGTACTCTGCCTGGCTTTTTGCTTTATGCAATCTGGCAACCATTAACACGCACTCTCTCTGTGGAGGTGCCATGATCTGAAAACACTGACATATAGTACTGTACAAATAAGCTGGAGATCAGTGATCACCATTTGAGGTATTCTGTTTAAATGAAAGTGTCATTCAGCCAGTCTGTGTTCTGTCATGCAGATGCTTTTATCCAAAGTGACTTGAGAAAGTGAGGAAAACAACAGATTCATCATAAGATGGCAATAAAAAGTGCCTGTTATACAAGTTTTCAGTCATCGTTCAAAACAATAAAAGCTAGGACAGGAAGATATTAAGGGAAAGCAAGTTTTTTTTTTTTTGGAGGAGGAGGAGATCTTTAGGCATTTAGGAGGCAGTTAGATGCTCACAGAAGAGATTAATTTTCATTTGTTTCTTGAAACTTTTAAGGGATTCAGCTGTCCGGATGGAGTTAGTTGAATTCGGACATACTTATTTTGTCACATGATTTCGGATGCAGCTTCTGATTGGCCATTGCATTCAAGAAATCAAAAGATACTGTATGCCTATGATTGACTATTTTTGCAGCATTGAGCAAAATAGTCAATCATAGACATATCTATTGATTTCTTGAACGCAATGGCCAATCAGAGGCTGTATCCGAAATTGCATACGTCCCTACCATATAGTAGGTGATAAACAGTATGTGACAAAATAAATATGTACAAAATAAATATAAACAAACCCTACCTTCAGAAGATTTGGAATATGGTACAAATTGCATTGGATTATGAATTATTGGATTATGTTTGAACACTTTTTTTTAAAGGTCACAATTCACTACCAGTGAATTGTGACCTTTTTTTTTTTTTTGTGGTCCAGGAGGAAAAAGTGGGCAATATGGCTTTAGAACAACTTTAGCTTGACTGAATTTAGCTACACTTTCCCATAGACAAGTTGTGAAGGGGTGAATAAACCCCAAACTATGAGAGCGAGGTAGCAAAAAAAGGATAAGCAAAATACCTTGAATTTGCTTAGGGACCCCTCAACTCCTGCTTTTACACAAACACATGCTTGCATGTACAAGCACTCAAGCAAACATTTCTCAATCATTCCTCCATTCTCTTGCACCATGGGAAGTTTGGTGAGATGGAGGGCAACAAGCATTTCAGTTCATTCTTTTTTTTTAAAGTCTTTTAGTCACACTGGCATTCTGCTGAGTTGCTTTCCGCTGTGGATTTAAAGGATTGACTCACAGTCATGTCAGAAACAGCTCTATTTGGCTACCTGCTTCACTATATGAGCAAGTGTGTGTGTTAATGTTAGTGTATTAGTGAACCGTGTATATTTTATATAAATTAATTTCTCAGCCTGTTTCTGTGCCATTAGAAAGAACAACATTTTCTAACACTGAAGTGTGTAATTTTTAATTACAGTGGTTTCTGCCTGTCATGCTGTTGCTTTAAGGTTAATTGTTTGCCTTGGTGTTATGTTTATTTGCTCTATTCATACTTTCTAGATGGGGTTTTTAGGTCAATCCTTTTGTCAATGATTTGTCGATAGCCTATTCTCTAGAAATTGTACATACCACTGCAATATATTATTACAGCCACTTCAACCAATTCAACCACAGCAGATTATAATGGACTTGACCACTGCATATAAATAAACATGCTGTCCACCCATATTAATATTTGTGATTTTTGTGCTGTGGAGAAGAATTTTCTGTGCTGTTTTTAGCAATGTTTTATGCAATTTAAAGGAATACTTCACCTAAAAATGATCAGTTGCTGAAATGTACTCACCCTCAGGCCATTCAAGATGTAGATGAGTTTGTTTCTTTATCTAAACAGATTTGGATCAATTTAGCATTGCTCACCAATGGATCCTCTGTAGTGAATGGGTGCCATCATAATGAGAGTCCAAACAGCTGATAAAAACATCACAATTATCCACAAGTAATCCACATGACTCCAGTCCATCAATTAATGTCTTGTGAAATTAAAAAGTGTGTGTTTGTAAGAAACAAACCCATTATTCTAGCATTTTAACTAAATGTCACAGTGAAAAAGTCCCCATCCCCTGTTATCCTCTCACATCACAATACACCAACATATTTGTTTAGAACAGTTTTGGACTGTTTTCACCTGCAAACGGTGCTTGATCTTGTTTATTTTTCTCCTGATACAGACGAAAAAACTTTTGCACTGGAGAAAGCAATATTATGGATATAGAGGACTGAAGCTGTGTGGATTATTGTGATGTTTTGCTGTTTGGACTCTCATTCTGAAGGCACCCATTCACTGCATAGGATCTACTGGCAAGCAAGTGACGTAATGCTAACTTTCTCCAAATCAAATCAAGGATCTAGTTGCTCAACCAGCTTAGGACCACCACATGACCAGCTAAGGACCAACTAAGGACCAGTTTCAACAGGAAATACACCTCAGCACTGAAAAACAGCATTAGACATCAGAAGGAGTAGATGGGTAGAGCAGTGCATTAGTGAAAATATCTCTCTTCTTCAGATGTCCATCGAAATCTGATGATGACATCTGCGCCATAACGGTGAGATCTTTGATGGCTAAACAGTCCTATCCTGGACCCACAAGCTCTATTGCAGGTGGGGCATATACAGTATATGTGATGGTGGTGGCAGCGGTGACAGTCATGGCTGTATTTCTCCTGGCTCGCTTCTACTGTCTCCTGGTTGTCCTCTCTATCTCCAGCATAGGAACACCATCTCTACATAGCTGTTTCCAGATGGTACAGTCAGCAGCAACATCCTCCTCCAGGTCATCAGGTCTGATATTACACTTCTTCAGGGAGTACTTAATCTGATCCTTATAGCACTTCTTTGGCCCGCCAGCTGAGCGTCGACCAAGATGTAGCTGGCCGTATAGTACTCTGCGAGGCAGCCGACAGGGGGCATCCTTATCGCATGCCCCAACCACTGTAGCTGGCCCTGGATGATCATGGACTCATTACTTCTGCAGTTGGTCTTTTTAAGTATTTCAGTTTGATGCACACGATTACGCCAGATAATTCCCAGGATGCACTGAAGAGAGCTTATGTGGAAGCTCTCTAAGGACTTGATGTGACGGCTATAGGTTATCCAAGCTTCACAGCTATAAAGGAGGGTGGTGACACATACCGCTTGGTATATGGTGACCTTTGTGGAGGGATGAAGGTTCTTGTTGTGAAAGACTCTGCACCAAAGTCTCCCAAAGGCAGCTGATACCTGTTTAATGCAACTCTGGATTTCATTGTCGATGCCGCTATCCTCAGCGGGAAAACTCCAAAGATATTTGAAAGATGGCACTACTGACAGCTGTTCATCCCCAACAGTAAAGGCAGGTAGTGTGGGTGGGACATTGGTAAACCACTTCTGTCTTGGTGGTATTGACAGTCATCCCCATCCTGCTGTACGCCCTCACTGCCACAGCAAGGACAGTTTGATCCTCTGAAGTATGGGCCACAAAAGCACAGTCATCTGCATACTGCAGCTCCAGGACCCGCTCTCTACAGAGTTTTGTGGTTGCGTGTAGCCTCCTAATATTAAAGAGGTTGCCATCTAGTCTGAAGTCCACTGCTGTTTTCAGTCTTGTTGTGGAGAATCTTGGTGACACAGAGGAGGAAGATGTTAAAGAGCACTGGCACTAGCACACACCCCTGTCTCACCCTTGTATGTACAAGGAAGGGCTCGGACACATCATGGAACTGGCGGAGGATGTTAACAAATTTATTGGGACAGCCAAACCTGAGGAGTACGTCCCATAAAAGCTGTCATTGCACAGTGTTTAATGCTTTGGAGAGATCGACAAAGACCATAAACATCTCCTGATGTTGCTTCCGGCACTTTTCTTTAAGCTGCCGGGCTGTTAATATCATGTCGATCGTGCTTCTATTCTTCCTAAATCCACACTGTGATTCAGGCAGCATTGACATTGATATTGTTAATGAGTCTCTGAAGCAGCACCTTGGTCAGGACTTTACCACCAACAAAAGGAGTTCTATGAATATGCAGAATATGCCCCTACTATTGCCGCAAATGGCCTTGTTTCCCTTGATCTTATAGATGACAACAATGTTTGCATCTCTCCATTGCTGTGGGATGTTCTCATCAGTCCAGGCCTTGGTGATGTACAGGTAGGGGGTGCGCATACATATGTACCCTCCCTCCTTCAGTAGCTCAGCAGGGATATTATCAGAGCCAGGGGACGTGCTGTTCTTAAGGGAATGAACAGATGATAGAACCTCCTTGAAGGTTGGTGGTAGACTGAGATCATTGATGGTACGAAATTTAGTCAGTTCATCCAGGATGATGGGGTCTGCATCAGAGTCCTTGGTTGTCCTCTCTATCTCCAGCATAGGAACACCATCTCTACATAGCTGTTTCCAGATGGTACAGTCAGCAGCAACATCCTCCTCCAGGTCATCAGGTCTGATATTACACTTCTTCAGGGAGTACTTAATCTGATCCTTATAGCACTTCTTTGGCCCGCCAGCTGAGCGTCGACCAAGATGTAGCTGGCCGTATAGTACTCTGCGAGGCAGCCGACAGGGGGCATCCTTATCGCATGCCCCAACCACTGTAGCTGGCCCTGGATGATCATGGACTCATTACTTCTGCAGTTGGTCTTTTTAAGTATTTCAGTTTGATGCACACGATTACGCCAGATAATTCCCAGGATGCACTGAAGAGAGCTTATGTGGAAGCTCTCTAAGGACTTGATGTGACGGCTATAGGTTATCCAAGCTTCACAGCTATAAAGGAGGGTGGTGACACATACCGCTTGGTATATGGTGACCTTTGTGGAGGGATGAAGGTTCTTGTTGTGAAAGACTCTGCACCAAAGTCTCCCAAAGGCAGCTGATACCTGTTTAATGCAACTCTGGATTTCATTGTCGATGCCGCTATCCTCAGCGGGAAAACTCCAAAGATATTTGAAAGATGGCACTACTGACAGCTGTTCATCCCCAACAGTAAAGGCAGGTAGAGTGGGTGGGACATTGGTAAACCACTTCTGTCTTGGTGGTATTGACAGTCATCCCCATCCTGCTGTACGCCCTCACTGCCACAGCAAGGACAGTTTGATCCTCTGAAGTATGGGCCACAAAAGCACAGTCATCTGCATACTGCAGCTCCAGGACCCGCTCTCTACAGAGTTTTGTGGTTGCGTGTAGCCTCCTAATATTAAAGAGGTTGCCATCTAGTCTGAAGTCCACTGCTGTTTTCAGTCTTGTTGTGGAGAATCTTGGTGACACAGAGGAGGAAGATGTTAAAGAGCACTGGCACTAGCACACACCCCTGTCTCACCCTTGTATGTACAAGGAAGGGCTCGGACACATCATGGAACTGGCGGAGGATGTTAACAAATTTATTGGGACAGCCAAACCTGAGGAGTACGTCCCATAAAAGCTGTCATTGCACAGTGTTTAATGCTTTGGAGAGATCGACAAAGACCATAAACATCTCCTGATGTTGCTTCCGGCACTTTTCTTTAAGCTGCCGGGCTGTTAATATCATGTCGATCGTGCTTCTATTCTTCCTAAATCCACACTGTGATTCAGGCAGCATTGACTCAGTGATATTGTTAATGAGTCTCTGAAGCAGCACCTTGGTCAGGACTTTACCACCAACAAAAGGAGTTCTATGAATATGCAGAATATGCCCCTACTATTGCCGCAAATGGCCTTGTTTCCCTTGATCTTATAGATGACAACAATGTTTGCATCTCTCCATTGCTGTGGGATGTTCTCATCAGTCCAGGCCTTGGTGATGTACAGGTAGGGGGTGCGCATACATATGTACCCTCCCTCCTTCAGTAGCTCAGCAGGGATATTATCAGAGCCAGGGGACGTGCTGTTCTTAAGGGAATGAACAGATGATAGAACCTCCTTGAAGGTTGGTGGTAGACTGAGATCATTGATGGTACGAAATTTAGTCAGTTCATCCAGGATGATGGGGTCTGCATCAGAGTCCTGATTAAGCAGGGTGTCAAAATGTTCAGCCCACCTCAACAAGATACTATTTTGGTCCTTCAGAAGTGTTAGACCATCTGCTGTTTTCAGGGAAGTGACGCAAAGATTTGTTGGTCCATAGATGGTTTTACAGCATTATAAAAATTATACATTAAATTTTTATTGACAAAGAACTGGATTTCATATGCCTTTTCAGTCCACCACTCATTCCTTATGGTTCGTATTTCCCTTTGAATTTTCTTCCAAACTACCAGCCAATGCTGTCTTGTCTTGGTGGATAAAGGGTTGTCAAAAGTTGTCCTGTGTGCTTTGTGCATATTCTTAAGCAAGTTGTGGATGGTGTCTGAGTTATTGTCAAACCAGTCTTGGTGGTTCCTGCTCTTATAGCCGATGGACTGGGCTGCTGCATCATAGAGCACAGAGCTAATATAGGCTCGCTGTTGTTCCATGGAGTTTCCTGAGCTCAGACAAGGTTCTGCCTCCCTTAGTTTCTCAGCTAGGAGTCGTCAAAACTCACCTCTTGCTTCTATGTTTCCCAAGTGGTTACAATTTAGTCTCTTTTTATTGGGCTTTTGCTACCACAAGGGGAAGCACACCATAATATGGAGCTTGGCCACACTCATATGATGGCTGGTCCAGCACTCTGAACCTCTCATGGCACAAGTGATGAGAACATCCTTGATGTCACTACACCTCACAATGATGAAGTCAATCATGTGCCAATGTTTGGAACGAGGATGCATCCAAGAGGTCTTATATTTTGTCTTCTGCTAGAAGATGATGTTGGTTATGGTAAGGTTATGCTCAGAACAAGAGTCAGTAACCTCATGCCATTTGCATTCACCCTGTCACTGCCATGCTTGCCTATTACTCCACTCGATATCCTGTTGTTCTGTCCCACCCTAGCGTTGAAATCCCCAAGCAAGAGGATCTTGTCACTCTTAGGGAACTGGCAAAGAGCTTCATCCAGTGCCTGATAAAAGCATTCCTTGGCCTGGATAATGTTCTTGATGGCCAAGAAGGTGTAGCCTGTCCCTTCCTCTGTTAGAGAGCCTTCATTCAGGAGCCTGGTCTCACTCATGTCGATGTTCTAGCAGCTCAACTCAGCTGCAATCAGGGCTGTTCTCCAGTGAGGTCTGTCAGAGATACCATATGATTCCAGGAGAGTCCTTACATTCCATGTTGCCAGTTTTATACTGTAATGTTTCTTAATTTCCTTATTCCGGCCACAGTAGTGGAATAACTCAATAGGCACGGTAACCTATCCAGGTAAATGATTGAATAGGCGATTTTTAGGCCACCTTTTCTAGGCCCTTCCCCAATTGAGGTGAACAGTGTGGACCCTAAATAGGGCTGCTCAGTCAAACAGGGGTCTGCCAAAACAACTGCCACTCAATCCCAGCGACCAAATACCACTGCCATGCAGGGTTCTGACTAGGAGCTCCCAGTCTATTCGTATCTGCTCCCGCCAGTCTATTTGTACCTGCCAGACACCCCATCGCCGTCAGACTTTAACCATATGTAAGGTCTACATATTGTCACCATGGTCAAAAGTGGAGACCTGCGCAAGGAGGGTTTTAATGTGCCAAAGGGGGTACGCCATACCCAGTAACACCATCTTCACCATGATGAAGTAAATCGGGGTTGCAAGGGTGGTCCCAGGGCAACCTGTCCTCCATCTTGGCTGCCGAGTCCTTCGTCTGTTAAGGCCCACCTATTGCGCAACTCCAGCGCATTGCTTTTCTGTGAAGGTGCCTTGTCTCAATATACTAACCTCAAGGCAGTGGGGCTATTTGCTGTATATTGTTCTTCACAGACTCTCTCTCTCTCTTACACACTCACTCACTCACTCACTCACAGGCCCAAACAGGAGGAGGACAGAGTGAAGATACACAGGACCTACAAATTCCACACTTTTATTAGCCCCAGGTCCAGCGGACCTGAACATCCTGTATGTAATATAAATGTGTAGGGGGTGTACAGTGTGTGGTCATTTGAAAATTTGTTCTGATATATGTTCTTCACAGAAAATGAGCCAAGGCCAATGAGTCTGAGTTTGAAAAAAATGTATTATTATTTTGATACAGAATGAAAACGGGCCACAGGCCCGAACACCATACAAGGGTTAAGGGGTTATTTCTCACCTGTGCAGAACAGAGTTTAAGCTCTCCAAGCTCAATATTACCAATCTTAGGTTTTGACTTTTTGAAATCAATAAATCAGTGTTTGCCTCACCTTGATTGTGAGTAACACATACTGTTTCACCTTATCCTGGTGCTGTCAGGACAATGATTCACTCTGCACCTCTTCCCCTAAGGCTCTATGCTGTGATTCTTATAGTGGGTGTAATTGGCTACCTTTGGCTTGCTTAGTTGGGGACACTTAACTGATTGCACAGACACAGACAGGAAGAGAGCTGAATTGGATGATGACATCACTGAATCATCAATGAACTGACTTTAGCTGAAAAAATGGCTTTGTTTTTGTCCTCTTGCATTATTGACAAACTATTTTCCTGTTTTACAGTGTAAAGCTGCTTTGACACAATCAGTATTGTATAAAGCACTATAAAAATAAAGGTGACTTGACTTGTTGTCCAAATTTCTGCAAAAAGTTTTGCATAATTTATCATTTAAATATTATAAATGCATTTATAAGATCTCAATGAATGCACACATTCATGAGAGAGATTTCAGATCACTTCCGACACACTGAATCTTCTCTATGTGCAAAATTAACAGTCACATCAGACACAGAAATATTCTGAAGCACAAGATTGTATTGTGGAAAACTAATCGATAAATAACCTTAGGATCTTACCAGTAATCCATAAAATGATAAACAGCCTCCTCAAGTGTTGCTCTTAACTAAAGATAAAGTACTTTGTCAAGCTCATCAGAGGAAGCAGACAGATACTTAGTGTGAACACTGAATATTATCTGAATATTTTGCATGCCTGCAAACTGTAGTAACCCAAAACATTTAATTCATATTTCAAAAGTTATTGTGTCAGAAAATTGGCCAATGGCACCAAAGTAGAAAGTGTTTTTGTCATCACATGAGGCACACTTATCAAAATGTTTAGATGTTTTCTCTCAGTCAACCGTGGAAAGTATTGTTATATACAAAGTTCATGCATGTTCTACTTTTTTGATGAGACTGAATGCTTACTGTAGTATACAAAATGTTACAAAGCTTACAGTAGGTAAAGATTTACTGGGAAGAGTTAGTACTACACAGAAAAAGACTTATACAGATACCGCATACTGATACAGCAGCTCCTTCATTCACTATTCCTCTCAAATGGCACCTTGTAGAGTTGTTTCATAGTCAGTTGATGTCCTCTCAAAACTCATGTCTATTGTTACAGAGGAGGCTCCCTTACCGCCTCCGCTGCACCACCAGAGGGAACCGTCTCCCGAATATTAGACATTCCCGTTCGGACTCCAAATCCCTCACACGCTTCTGACTCGTCACAACAGAAGACTTCGCCACACAGCGATCCAGCGGCGGTCGTGCAACATGCTTCACAGCTCGCTATGCACCAACACCAGCTCAACCGGCTTACGACTTTAACCGAGGAGCTGGTCAAAGCACTGCAAGGGCTCAACCTAGCGTCACCCGCAGCCGCCTCTCAACAGCCGCCCACTCACAGTAACCCTCCACCATCTCAGACACCCCCAATCAGTCCACGACTCACTTTCCCCAAAAAATTTGATGGTGAACCTGCCAGATGCAAGGGCTTCCTACTCCAGTGCTCGCTATTTGTTAGCCAACAACCCTTGCTGTACCCCACAGACTCTAGCCGCATTGCATTCGTTTGCTCATTACTCACTGGGAAGGCACTGGAGTGGGTCACCGCTGTCTGGAGGATGGATGGTTCGTCATTTCCCACCTTCAGTGCATTCCTGCAACATTTCTGCAATGTTTTCGAACATCCGGCCGAGGGGAGGAGTGTGGGCGATCAACTGTTAACTCTTTCGCAGGGGAGAAAGACAGCTGCCGAGTACGCTCTGTCCTTTCGAACCCTCGCGGCTTAGACTACATGGGTCGAGGACACGCTAAAGCTCTTGTTTCGGAGGGGATTGAATTTAGAGTTTCAATCAGAGCTGGCCTGCCGGGATGAGGGAAAGAGTTTGAGTGAGTTCATTGAACTCGCTATCCAGATAGACAATCTGATCCGCTCTCGACGCTCCACTCGAGCCATGCCCCGTTACATGCCTGAAACCACGACCGCAGCCGAACCCATGCAGTTAGGATTCACTCACCTCTCCTCCGAGGAACGCGAACGGCGCATGCAGAACCAACTTTGCCTCTATTGCGGTCAGGCTGGACACATGAAGATCTCCTGCCCGGTCCGTCCGTCTTCCAGTTCTCGATCGGTGTCAATACCCATAGTGCAACTTCTGCATCAAGCATTAAATTACCTGCCAAAATATTTAGTCAAGACAAGACCCACATAAACTTTCAGTCATGCCCAACATTTTTCTAATTTACATTAGATCTCTATCTTTAAGCCCTTTTAAGCTACAAGCTTTTGAAATCTTGATGTCAAAATCCAGCATTTTTCCAAAAAAATCCTGGCGCCTAAAGGGTTAACGCCCGGTGCCAATCCTCCTAAAGGTAGAATTTTCCCGTTGTCACAACCAGAGTCCGAGGCCATGAAACGCTACATCGAGGAGGAATTAGCTAAAGGATTCATCCAACCCTCAACCTCTCCCGCGTCAGCCAGGTTCTTCTTCGTAAAGAAAAAGGATGGAGGTTTGCGGCCGTGCATCAATTACTGTGGCCTCAATGACATCACTGTTAAGTTCCGGTATCCATTACCCCTAGTCCCAGCCGCGCTCGAACAGCTTCACCGGGCCAAGTATTACACCAAGCTAGATCTACGCAGTGCCTACAACCTGATTCCTATCCGCGAGGGAGATGAGTGGAAGACAGCATTTTCGACCACTAGCGGGCACTATGAGTACTTGGTTATGCCCTTCGGCCTTGCCAACAGTCCATCAGTCTTCCAGTCATTCATGAACACATCTTCCGTGACATTGACGACATACTAATTTATTCAAAAACTCATTGAGGAAACCCTCCACCGGTATGACCCCTTTCCAATGCATCCTGGGCTTTCAACCTCCACTGTTTCACTGGTCTGGCGAACCCACCGAATTACCTTCAGTCACAGATT
>NW_015505592.1:906958-918400 GCF_001515645.1 Sinocyclocheilus grahami
CCCACATAAACTTTCAGTCATGCCCAACATTTTTCTAATTTACATTAGATCTCTATCTTTAAGCCCTTTTAAGCTACAAGCTTTTGAAATCTTGATGTCAAAATCCAGCATTTTTCCAAAAAAATCCTGGCGCCTAAAGGGTTAACGCCCGGTGCCAATCCTCCTAAAGGTAGAATTTTCCCGTTGTCACAACCAGAGTCCGAGGCCATGAAACGCTACATCGAGGAGGAATTAGCTAAAGGATTCATCCAACCCTCAACCTCTCCCGCGTCAGCCAGGTTCTTCTTCGTAAAGAAAAAGGATGGAGGTTTGCGGTCTTGCATCGATTACTGTGGCCTCAATGACATCACTGTTAAGTTCCGGTATCCATTACCCCTAGTCCCAGCCGCGCTCGAACAGCTTCACCGGGCCAAGTATTACACCAAGCTAGATCTACGCAGTGCCTACAACCTGATTCCTATCCGCGAGGGAGATGAGTGGAAGACAGCATTTTCGACCACTAGCGGGCACTATGAGTACTTGGTTATGCCCTTCGGCCTTGCCAACAGTCCATCAGTCTTCCAGTCATTCATGAACACATCTTCCGTGACATTGACGACATACTAATTTATTCAAAAACTCATTGAGGAAACCCTCCACCGGTATGACCCCTTTCCAATGCATCCTGGGCTTTCAACCTCCACTGTTTCACTGGTCTGGCGAACCCACCGAATTACCTTCAGTCACAGATTGGATGCAACACAGCGAGGAGGTCTGGGACCGGGCACATACTTGCCTACTTCATGCCGTAAGGCGTCAAGAACAACAAGCCAACCGACATCGACGTCCCAGTCCCGAGTACACCCCAGGCCAGTCCCAGGTATGTTGGTCCCTTCAAAATTTCTAGACAAATATCTCCAGTATAATTTCGTTTGGAATTGCCCTCTAATTACCGCATTTCTCCCACATTGCATGTATCACTCCTGAAACCCGCTGGTGGTCCGAGAGGAGAGACGGAGGAGGGAGCCGGATCACAGACCCCCCTGCCCTTCCTGGTTGATGGCGAGGAGGCGTATCGAGGGCACGAGTTGCTAGACTCCAGACGCCGGGGCGGTACCCTCCAGTATCTGGTCGATTGGGAGGGGTTCGGTCCGGAGGAGCGATCTTGGGTCAACACTGGAGATATCCTGGACCCCACACTCACTGAGGAGTTTCACAGAACGCATCCGGAAACCGGCCCCTCGACCCCGTGGGAGACCCCGGCATCGTGTGCTTCCTCGTGTCGGGAGCCGCTCGCAGGGGGAGGGCTCTGTTACAGAGGAGTCTCTCTTACCGCCTCCTCCGCACCACCAGAGGGAACCGTCTCCCGAATATTAGACATTCCCATTCGGACTCCAAATACCATCACCCCTCATGCCTGGGACTGATTAATCATCCACACCTGCACCTCATATACACACTCACATATAAACCACTCACACACACGGACTCTCTGCGAAGTCTTGATTTGCCCTGGCTGTCATTTCCGAGCGTTATACCCGTGTTTGATTTTCTGTGCATCTGCTATTGGACTGTTTCCCATTACTCTGATTGTTATCTGCCTGCCCCGACTTGGATTGTTTCCCCTGGACTCTGATTGCTTGCCGCCTGCCCCGATCTCTCGCCTGGTACTCGACTCTGTCTCAGACTAGTCTCTGCTGTTCTACCTTGCTGGTATTTGACCTTGTATTGTCTGACCATTCTAATAAAAGCTGCAAATGGATCCACACGCTTCTGACTCATCACAACATCTATAGTGGAAATACTGACAGAATTTATATTTGCGAACACATCATTGTCGTTTATGACTGCATTGTTGGCAATGACCATTTTGCATATTTCTTGTTCTTGCTGTTGGCTAAATACTGCTGCTCTGCCACCAGCATGAGGTCGATGTGCAGTCCTACGTACAGAATGTACAGATCAATTGTTACATATTTCACATTTGATTGTTATTTCTATTATGTATTCATGCATACTGTATATATGGTATGTTGTGCTTTTTAGATTTACCTTCACAATATTGTGTATTAAAAAAAAGCTGTAATAAAACTAAAGAATGAGTACATATTATCCTGTTTTCCCTACAAAATGTTTGCACAGTTGATTAAACTGTGGACCTGCTTACATTATAAGACCAAGATTGATGACATGGTCCACAAGTGTGGCTCTGATTTCATCAGGGACTCAAGGTGTTCTAATTCTACCTCTCCTTTCTTCCCCTAACACCACTACCTCACATTATACACTATTGCTCTTCCATGAGCTTGTTGCTGCTGTTCAAGATTGTGACAGCCCTCCATTCTCAAAAATGCTAGTGATTGTGCTGTGGGCAGTCTCCTGTCTGTATATGCTTCCAAAATTTGATTGGCTAATTGGTTGATTGCATTTAGTATTTTGTTGCAAAGACAGGCCATTGGCCAATATAGCTGACATTACAAATTCACAGGGAATATACATGCATGGTTTTGAGAAATTAATGGATCATTTAGCATGTGATGGCTCACACGAAGAAAGAATGTTTAAGTTTTGAAGAGATTGACAGTTTCACTAAGAATCAGCTAATCAGTTTTGATCGACAAGCCATATGCTTTTAGTTATTGTGCAAATTATTGAGAATTGTACTTACTCTTTTGCACACATGTGCCAAAACACATGCAATTTGCTTAAATCAATAAGAAATTCAAGTCTGATGTGAAAAAAGAGACTACTTGTTCAGGGATCTGAAATTATTGTTTTGATAAAAAAAAAGGTCTCAATCGAGAAATGAGCCAAAGCAATTGAGAAAAACAACTGTAAGTTCAGTTGTCACAACTGGAACATCACAACTGAATTTGTAGAACTGCATGTCTGTAAAATGTAGTAACTCACCCCAAAGTTGAGCTATCAGACATTTTCCGCCCCTGTGCAACCCATTTGCCAACTTAGCAGATGTTACATCCATTCCATGTCAGATATTTAATAGTTTGACAAATATTTGATAACTCATGGATCATTTTGCTTTTGCATGTGATGGCTTGGATTAAGTAAGAATGTTTAGAAGTTGTGAAGAGTTTGACAGATTCACTCAGAATCAACTTATCAGTTTTG
The DNA here is from genome assembly GCF_001515645.1 of Sinocyclocheilus grahami. NCBI lineage: Eukaryota > Metazoa > Chordata > Actinopteri > Cypriniformes > Cyprinidae > Sinocyclocheilus > Sinocyclocheilus grahami. Next base: position 910,067 of record NW_015505592.1, read on the forward strand.
AACAAAAAGCCATGTGCATTTAGTTATTGTGCAACAAATGTACTTACTTTTTTGCACACGTTCCAAAACATGCAGTTTGCTTAAATCAATAAGAAATGCAAATCTGATGTGAACAGGAAACTAATTGTTCAGACATCTGAACTTATTGTTTTGAGAGAGAGAGAGAGAAAAAACTCTCATTGGAGATTTGAGCCAAAGTGATTGAGAAAAACGGTAATGGTTGCCTCTGAGCCTTGGATGCACAATCTCAGCTTGTTGGTTGTGACCCTGGAATCAGTTCATTGTCTGATCTGATATTGTTCAAGGAAAGCAAGAAAAAAATATGTAAATAGGTAATATGGCTAGTGTTATAATCCTAGTGATTGGCCTGTAAATCACTTACAAAACAGTACAATTTTCCATTACTTTAAATAATTGTGCATATTGTTGGGTCTATGCTGTTCATTGTAATTTCAATAACTGTCAGTGTATTTATTCATTCATTCATTCATTCATTTAGCGCACAATAGATAATTTTGACACACAGTGTGGGGTCCTGCGAGAAAAGTTGCCAATTGCATGCTTTATTCCTTATCGAGAAGAAACCGTGTGCTCTTTTCCTCCTAAGGCTATCCAAAGACCAAAAAATAGTCAAAGGAAGCACAGGGGTACGAGTCAACCTGGAAAATCACTGCACTTTAACATCGCTCCACTCATGTTATTCGTGAATGGGCCACTGTTCTCATGGTGAATCATTTCTGTGCTTGATTACTTTCCTCTGACATCGCACAAGAAAACATACCGATAAAGCCTGTGCCTTTTTATATTCACCTATAGCAGAATTAAAATATCAACATGTTTACACGAGCTCGTTTGATAGTTTGCATCAATTTGAGTTGAAAACAAAATAGTTTTCATTTGTTGCTATCGCAGCAGGATGGTTAATCGATAGCAGAAAGCATCACTCATGTTATCCTGCCCTGAGAATATGGTGTGCAGTCGCTCTATCGCTTGAACTCTTGATTAATGACATTATTAAATTATCAATCAACCGCGATCCTCGGACTAGACAGAGCATTTAAACAGACAGCCGTGATATTGCACCATATTACAGTAGTCCGTTAGCATCTCTAGCTGCAGGTTGCAGTCATGACGCTAACGCTACACGGCTAACGTTGACTGACCTCAAGAGAAATTACTTTTTTAAGCGATAAACTGGATTCAGGCGAATGCTTTGCTGAACACAAACACGTTGGACTACTTAAACGGTCAGATATTGTTTAAACGTCGGACTTGTTTGGGGAAGAGTTTAGTCTGGTTAGCTTAGGGCAGGCGTTTGTGTTCCTTCACATACAGCAGCTGTTTATATAGAAACGTTCGTATTTCACCGGATTAGTCAGTAATAACGCAGTTATCCTGTATGTTTGGGTACTATAATATTGCAGTGTTGTATCAGTAAGTATCAGGGTGGAATCTCATGCAAGCTACATGAGTGTGCGACAGATAGATGAGTGAGATGCAGTGGTGGTGAGGAAGAGCTCAATGCCGTGTGTGCTGGAGGATGAGCTGGAAGATCACAGTCATTAACAGAAGAATGATGAAGATGCTGATCGCCCTCGCTCTCATTGCTTACATCGCCTGTGAGTATATGGCACTGACTGAAAGATTGGCATGAGATGAAACCTGCCTAGCTGTCCTATCTGTTGTACTGTACTTTGTTTCAGTTATAATGGAAAACTTGGTTGTAAGCAGTGTTGGGGGATAACGTGAGTTACGTAATCAGATTACTTTTTCAAGTAACTAGTAAAGTAAGGCATTACTTTTTCATTTACAAGAGAATATCTGAGTTACTTTTTCAAATAAGTAACGCAAGCTATTTTTTTTTTCCAATTTATTGATTGACAGCTCTCCTGTCCCCATGTTGAGAGAAATCAGATGTTACTGTAGTTCTAAAATATATATGAATATGCATTAATTCATCTCACTCACACAAAAAACTAAACAGATTCAATATTCCTCAAAAATGAATAAAAATAATGCAACTCAGAATATGACGCAAACCTGCAATAATTAAATGTTTAACAACACAAATATCCTTTATGTATTTAATCCCATTCTATTAACCAATGTCTTTGCTTCTGACCTTCGATGATCCAGTTCAACCGTACTAATAAGCAGAAATTACCAAACATTTGTGTGTCTTTTTTTTATTGCTGAATTGTGTTGAAATGTCTTCTTCTGCATTCTACTGTACGGATGTAAATTTACTTTCCCTTCAGCCTGAGGCTTATTCATTTCACTTTTGGTGTAGACTTTAGGCTTTTATAGTTGCCAAAAATATAATTTTTTTTTATTTTAAAAACAAACAAGCAAGCCCTGTCCAGATTTAAAAAGTAACGCAAGAGTAACGTAATGCATTACTTTCCATAAAATGTAACTAAGTAACATAATTAGTTACTTTTTTTTTATGCAGTAACGCAATATTGTAATGCATAACTTTTAAAAGTAACTTTCCCCAACACTGGTTGTAAGTAATGGGATTTAATAGCATGTCGTGGATTTTAATAATGGAAAGTTATGGGAATGTATTTAGCACACTTTCTCTCTCCTCCCTCAGAAAAGTACTGTCAATACCATAGTTCAGCTATGGTAGCAGACAGTGTTGGGGGTAATATATTACAAGTAACGCAAGTTACGTAATCAGATTACTTTTTTCAAGTAACTAGTAAAGTAACGCATTACTTTTTCATTTACAAGAGAATATCTGAGTTACTTTTTCAAATAAGTAACGCAAGCTACTTTTTTTTTTTTTCAATTTATTGATTGACATCTCTCCTGTCCCCATGTTGAGAGAAATCAGAAGATGTTACTGTAGTTCTAAAATAAATATGAATATGCATTAATTCATCTCACTCACAAAAAACACACAGATTCAATATTCCTCAAAAATAATAAAAATAATGCAACTCAGAATATGACACAAACGTGCAATAATTAAATGTTAAACAACACAAATATCTTGGCTCCTTGAGAGCTAAGAGAGTGTTGCTGTTAACCTATTTTTGGAACTGTAATGTGAAATGGTCAGCTTTGTGTTATGTGACAGTTCTAGGGCAAGAGCTTTTCACAACGCCAATATTAATGCTATAAATACATTTTCCAATTATTTCTATGACCTTTGTCTAGCAGAGACACAATTAGGTGTGTGCGATATCAAAATGTTTTTATCATGGATGATTAATATGTCTCCACAATCTGCTTTTGAAGAAATATTGTAGTATCTTGCTACAGTGCACATTCTATCAGTTGCAGTTCTGACGCCTCCATCTTCAATGCGACATACATTCACTTCAAATTTTAACTCAGCGGTAGAGTTCACTCACTGGACACTGCACTTCACAATCTCAAAAGTACATTATTTGCATGTGCTTTAAAGCCTTGCCAGTTAAATATTTCATTTCTGTGCTGTTTCTGAGTGTGTACACCTGAAGATCACACACTAAAAAGCCTGTCAAACAGCGCCTTGATTGCTGAACTAAATTATCTTTTGCATCCGATTGCACTAATACTGTCAAAAACTAGTGGTCGACCGATATATCGCCAAGGCCGATATTTGGCATTTTTCAAATATCGGCATTGGGCGATAAGTTTTACTGTTTGGCCGATGCGTTCAAGGCGGGACTTTTATTTTGACGGCGCAATTAGAAGTCTGTCTAATAATCAGATAGAATGGTTAAACAAAGGAATTAAAATGTATACAAAGTATTATAACAATTGCTTTTATATTAGTAATAGAAAGGCAAACATTATAATACTTTCTCATTTGCCGTCAGCATTCAGCAAATACGCATTTATATCATTTAAACAAATCTTTGAATGACTAATGAACATTTAATTTCACAAACCTTGCAAACTTAGTCGGATCCAGCTGTGAGATCTTGTGAAGTGTGCATTTGTATCTAGCATGATTGCATGTTCTCTGCGTGACGGTCGGTCCGTGTGAATTGAATGCGGACAGGAGGAGAGTTCTGCTTGACGGGAGACAAACTTCAAACTCGTGATTTTAAATTAGCTGCACTTTATGCATTTGCCCACTGTCATATTCATGTCATTTTCACTGTGTGCTGTATGTAAAATGAGTGTTACCTTGGCTTTATTTGGAAAAAATGTGATTCCCAATGCACACAAACTTCCCAGAATACTGAGTGCTGTTGGTTACAGTTTACTTCTGTTTTAATTATATTTTTATTAAATATTTATTTGTGAAAAATACTTTATCTGAAGTATAAGTATGTCTATTTTTTTATACATTTATTTTTTAAATCAATTTTCTAATTATTTCAAATTTCTTAAATATTAACTCAAATAAATAACATTTATATCGGCCACCCTGCTTTCCAAGATATCGGCATCGGCTGTCAAAAAACCAATAAAGAAACCTAACTTTTGAGGGGGAAAATTCCTTATCCAATAATCCAAAAGACTGAAAAGTCATGCAAAAATAATAGAAATTCATTGGTCGAAATATGTGGTAGCCGTACACAATGAGATTATGAAACCAGATGCGATTTTATAGTTCACTGTCAGGGCTGCCCTTCGGCCCTTCGGGCAGGTACTCTTCAGGTTTTGGTAGCCCGAAAATTAATTTAACAAATAAAAAAAGACCTTTTTAAAAAAAAAATATATATATATATTGAAAATCATATTTAAATGTCAATCAAAAATCTTTTTAATACACAAATATCAACTAATATGAAGGAAGGAATTTTATTTAACTATTTACAGGATATCTGCAGAATTTTTTTAAAATAAATGTAAGGCAATTTATGACCCATTTTAAGAGCTGCAAATGTAAAATGAACACAGTATGAGTGGGGTTGGACAATGTCTGTGGTAACATACAGTATTGAGCCATACAATTACATGATTTACAGTTCTGATACAGGTTTTCGCAAAAACAAAAATCTTTTTTTATGAAAAGGGATAAATCAAGCATATAAATTATTGTTAATTTATAACGTATAAATATTACTGTCTTAATTCTTTAGATTTTTAGAAGGCACATTAACTTTCTCATTAACAACTCTGTGTTTGCTACGTAAAAACGATATTCTTATACCATTTAACATATTTAAAACTTTTTTTTGGGCCTTAAGTTTGATACAACTCACTTTAGGAGTTAAGTACCCGTGGGAGATCTGTATTTAAGGTACCCCGTCGGGCAGAGTAATGATGCATTTTGGTAGCCCGACTGGAAAACACAATAGCCTCGGGATGTCGGGCTAGCGATTTTGCGAGCCCTGTAAAGATAATTACTAATAATTATTTAATAATAATAGAATATGTAGAAATTGTGCCTCATTTTATAAGAAGAGTTCAGAGTTCTGTAACTCCATTTGTAGGCTGTATTCTGCATTAAAAGCACCATGCACATTTCTCACTAGTCAATTTCCCTTGTAAGTCTCATTTACATTGTTACTGGAGAATCGGAGAGGGTTGCTGAGCGCAGGGAGCATTACCACCCCCCAGGTCATTCATTTCCAGTGGAGAGTAACGTTAGCACGGGAGCTGCGTGGAGTTCCGATCATATGCAGATGTCCGTTCATACTACACGACCGAAAGTGCGTGTTATGTGACCATTCATGCAAACTGTAGCATCATGCTACATAAGACAATAAATACGTCTTAACTCCCTTTAAACCACCATCGCGTGTTTGTAATAACTTCTGATTGCCGTCTGATGTGTGTTTTGGCCATGTAATGTTGCTAAAATGTAATGTTATTACCTCTGACTCTGAGTCAGATCAGCGATCATGGAAGAGAGAACACAGGCAGACTCATCAGTAAATCAATGGAAAATAAATAGAAATCATGATTCTGTCTGAGCTATGCATTTAAAAGGGGTCATATGATGCTGCTAAAAAGAACATTATTTTGTGTATTTGGGGTAATGAAATGCGTTTATGCAGTTTAAGGTTCAAAAACCACATTATTTTCCACATACTGTACATTATTATTTCTCCTCTATGCCCCGCCTTTCTGAAATGCGTCGATTTTTACAAAGCTCATCGGTCTGAAAAGCGAGGTGTGCTCTGATTGGCCAGCTATCCAGTGCGTTGTGATTGGCTGAATACCTCAAGCTTGTGACGGAAATGTTACGCCCCTCACCATATTGTGATGCCCTGTCCGGCCAGAGCGACGAAACATAAACATTAAAACCCATTATAAACTAGGCATTTGTTGCATCCAGTGGGGACATAATTACGGATTATAATGACTTGTACTTTGTACTTATATGCTTAAAAATGTCTTTTTAAGCGTTGCGTTGCATCGCACCATGGAAACATAAAACCATGTCTGCATTTGTGATCAGAGAAATGACAAGCAACAAGTGCTACACTACACTGCTCAAAACTCGCGTTTGAATCATCAGTGACAAATTCTTTAAATATAAAAAAACGTACTTACAGTCTGTGAGTCAGAACAGCCGGCATTGTAGTCTACTCTTCCAGGATCAGGAAACAGTCCTCCATAAAATGCGCTGGACACATCTGAATATTTGAGTTAAACTGTTCTGGAACAGTGTTGTAAATACAACTTAACCACTGATTTCTAGTCGTGTCCTCTTTTGGAAGGCCAAACAAAGTAGTTTCGCTTTCACAAAGAACCCGCGTCACACACCACGGCCTTGAGTGAGCGGAGGTCGGAGGCCTAAAGTGAGCCGCGGCCTTGAGTGAGCGGAGGCCGGCTTGAGTGAGCAGAGGCAGGCTGGCTTGAACGCCTTCTTTCTTTGCGTGAACATTTGGGCGGCATTATGCAAATCTTCCCACATTGTGACGTAGACATGTGGAGGTGTGTTAGAACGAGCCGTTTTAGGTAGACGTGGCTGACTCTTAACTTTTATAAAGAATATCTCTTTGGATTTGAGACTTTAGTGTTTGCAACTTTACAGATCTTCTTTATGCACCAAGAGCTTGTAACACTCCAAAGAGAAATGAAAAATTGAAATCGCATCATATGACCCCTTTAAAACGAACACACACTAGTGTAAATGTAGCCTAACAGATGTGTAAACTGAAGACTATTTGAGCTTTATTAAAACAATTTTCACTGATTTATTATGTTGGTTACATTTTGTTCCTTTGTGCAGTGGCTCAGGAGATGAGTCTGAGTTTGTATAAACATCAACAAGCTGAAAAATAAAACCAAAGTTTTTTTTTTTTAAGATAATGTAATAATCTTGTTAAAATTGATTTCATAAAATTAATATCGAAAAAAGTATTGTTCAGGGACCGGTATCGATCTCGAAAATTTTTGAACGATACCCAGCCCTATTGCTCTTTCTCAAAAAGTACAGAAAATTTGATAAGGTGTTTGCAGATGTTTGCTGGCATCAGTCTGCATTTATACTTTCATTAGTGAGTCATTACTCAGTATTCTTTGCTCTGTAATTGCTCTTCTGTTGAAAAGACCTGTGAGAACGGGCACATTTACAGATTATGCTGTGCTCACCTTGATAGTTGAATTAGAAGGCTATTCATCACCCCGTTAATGGGATGCTAATAGGTGGAGCAGATTATTAAAGAGGTTGTCCCTTTAATTTTGCTCTCTGCTGATGAGTCTTTCTTGCTGGAGTGTGTCTTGATCAAAAAAGCAAGCAGTTCCTTATGAACCCACAATGAGGGAACTGCAGGTGGTTTGTGAGTTGATGAAAATCAGATGATTAATTAAATCATCAAAATGTATAAAACAATTTTTTTTTAAATGTGTGTGTGTATGTATGTGTATATGTATATATATATATATATATATATATATATATAATTCTTTTTCTTTTTTCTAAAAAAAAATTGTTTATCTGCATGTTATATGACCACTAACCAACAATAATAATACACATTTGCATAATTCATATATTAAAATACCTAAAAATGTAAAGTTTTATTTTATAGAAGTTGTAGTACATTTCATTGAATTTATTAGGGCTGCCACTAACGACTTTTTATTTCGATTAATCTATCGACTAATTTATCGATTAATCTAAATGATTAATTTCCCACAAAATCAACCATTTTACTTAAGACTTATTTAATTTTATTAAACCAAATGAAATCCAAATTTCTATGAAATACTTTTTTTAAAGCAAAAGTAAAGTGCAACAGAGTGCAAGAAGCAAGTGTCCATCTTATAGTCCAAATCACTGAAATCAAAGTTCAGTAGGGCTGTCGCGGTGAGGGAATTTTCCTTGCGGTAATTTTGAGTGGCTCAATAGCGCGGTGGTATTATCGCCGTACATACATATATAATATAATTTGTGTGTGTATGTGTTACGATATAACTAATGAGGTCATATTC
>NW_015505592.1:918597-923880 GCF_001515645.1 Sinocyclocheilus grahami
AAGTGAAGTAAACAGAAGAGAATGACAAAATAATGGTCCACATAACAGAACATAAACCTGACAATAAGATCGTTAGGCTATCGTTAGCCTATATGTATAACAGTTAGCCTAGTTGTAATCTGATCTTCAAATCTGACTGGTCAAGAGACTTTCTATTGATAGACGAGCTGTCAGTCAGTGCAGTTACAGTGTTACGCCACAAGGTGGTGGAAAGGGACTGTCATTCAACTACACGTTCAAAAACACTGATTCATTCATTCAAAGAGACGTAATGAAACACGCTGTTGAAATCATTTTAATTTTGAGCGCCACTTTAGAAGGCTCAGCTGACCAGCTATGCGTCGATCTCTCTCATTCACTGTCTGTTTAGGCTTGTTAAGTGCAAATCTACGGAGCCTCTGTACAAATCAGCATGGTACATATTATGTTATCATTACTAACTTGTTTAATATTCAGTCCACATGCATGAAGTGTAAAACTAGAAGGGCATAACCTTATGAAAAAATAAAACGTGCAAAAATCACGGTTGCTGGGGATTTTGCATTCCTCTGTGGTTTGCTCGTCAATATTGCGGTTATCGCGACAGCCCTATCCACGTGTTCTAGTCTACTAATAATACAATTATAATTAAAAAAACACTTTTTAAAGGAGTATTTACCAGAAATGTTATTTACCAGAATTTATTTAGAAGAAAAATGTAAATGTGCAGTATTTCTGATTATTATTATTTTTTTAATAAAATCAATTAATTGGAGATGCTTTTGATTATTAATATTTAATGGAACCATTAAAATAGAATCCAGAAAATAATGGAAAACAGAATTTGGTAAAGATAAAACTTTGGGTTTTTGATTAATACAATTTAATTTAACCATTAAAACAGAGTATAGAAAAATGAAAATGGAAAAAAACTGAATTTGGAAATAAAACGGATTTCATAGGGCCATATAATTACAATTGTTTTTTTGTGGTAATAAAAATAGATGTAAATGAACAATAGCCTTTACAATTACTTAAAATACATATATAATAGCAATGAGACAATAATAATTACTTCAAATGAAGTATCAAAAGCAAGAAATCATATGGTTTTTATTGAAACTAAACTGTTAAAATACATAATGTATTATAAACAATACAGCTAATGTACATTACGCATTACAACAAATGCCTGCAGGGGGTGCCAACGGCCTGATGATTGTTTTTACACATTGCTGTGTGATCTAATACATGTTTAATATTGACCAAGCACCATTTAATTCAAATGTCCACTTAATCTTTAATATCTGGCCATTTCTTTAGGACAGAAATGCTATAGCCACTGTAATTAAAAGAATATGTGGACATCAAAACGTGTAAACTCTTTTATTTCGAAACCGCGATGTATTCTCCTGAGTTTGCGTAGATTTATAAATTATTTACCTTACAAATCTGATGAAATGGCGCACGTTGCGTTCCCAGATGAACATTATAATAAACCCAAACTCACAACAACATGCAGAGATGGAGTTTGAGATGCTCTAGACCAGTGTTTCCCAACCGGGGTGCCGTCTGTCGAGAGCAGGGGTGTCGTGTAAAAAAAATCATTTTTTTATATTTTTAAATTGCTAAAATGTTCAAAAAAGCAGCTATTATATAATATCCATTTCTGATGTCGCCAATAATTAGAGATGCACCGAAATTTCGGCTGCCGAAAATTAGTTCATCGCTCAGGTTTCACTTTCACGTGGTGTGACGCTCTGCGTATTATCCCGCTCTATGCATGTGTGCTTCACTCAGTCGCTCCACTCGTATACCGTTCATGCTCATCGGAACAGCAAAGTCCACTCAAAAATTGAGCCGACAGGAAACATCGATGTAGTACAGTATTGTTTCTGTCTGCAATAGCCCTACTGTGTTGTAACATGGTGTGGTATATGGGCAACTCTGGTAACGCTGCCTTCTCATTCATTGATCTGCTAACCGCTATGCTCACATGTTCTGCTAATAATAGCTTTCTAGGACTAAACATTATTTGGATAATTTAAAAAAAAGAAAAGTAAAATATCTTAACCCTACTGTTAGACCTACCTGAAAAACTAAAAAGCAATTTATTTAATTCGAAGGGCTGTCGTAATTTTTTTAATTTGTGCTATCATTATTAATTTCTTTATTTGTTCTAATTTTATTACTGTCTGCTTACTTGTCATTTTTTATTCAATTCAAAGTTTGAAATCAAGCTATCTTGTGCTACTGCACCAAAATTACCCCAAAAAAACACTGAGTGAGTAAAAATTGGTGAGATAGCTAGTTATAATGGTAATTAAATAATGTTTACATATGTATAAAAGCCTACATTAAAATCTGTCATATAAATTGGTCTCTTCATTAGAAATGAGCCTACTGATTGCCACCATTGATGGACAAAATGTTTTAATAAAATTAAAAATATCTGTATGACATTATATTCTGCAGTTCTTCCCTGTTGTACTGAATATCTATACTTTTCAAATTATCATATCGAAGTTAGAAATTCAAATATTGTGACAATTTATTTTGTAGGGTGCCAAAAGTTTAAAATTTCCAAAGGGTGCCGCGACTAAAAAAAAAAAGTTGGGAAACACGGCTCTAGACATGTAAATGATAACAGTTCCTGTGGAACTACTGTGAACGGAGCCGCTGTGTGACACGTGTACGTAACCTACACGCATGTAAATAATTAAAGCGCATATACTGTATTAGAACTGCATCGCATATAATTATTTAGTTAAATCGTAGCATTTGTGAATTCACAATTATGCTTAATTATGATTTTTAAATGGGTTTAATATGTCATGCAGCCTTGGGAAACAGTCTAATAATGTGTTTTATGGATTCTCGTCCGTGAAATGCGCCACTTCCGGTATTTTGCCAGTTAGTCGACGCGAGCAAAATGAAGTCGAGGATTTTTTAAAAATCGAATAAAAGCGACGAATTGTGACAGCCCTAGAATTTATCAATATTTTGGCATTATTGGGAATGGCTGACAACTGTGGCCACAAGGATAAACGTCACATATCTTTGGAAAGCTGGTATTCCTGTGATTGATGCAGACCATTTTAAGATACAGTCAACACAGCAGGTACAATGAGTCTTTGTCAGACCGCCAGCAAGCATCTCATTGTGTTTTCCAGCTAATCGCTCCCAGCTATAGTCATCTGCAGGCATCTGCAGGTTTACAAAAAAATGTAGGCAGAATGTTTTTTTTTTAAAATCCGTTTTCAGTGTGTTCAAAGATCTGTTACTCAATACTAGTAAGACTTAGAGGGATTCTGAGGTTTCTTCTGTTTAGGAACAAACCTCAGAGTTAGGGTTGGGCCGATAGACGATGCCATCATTCATCGCTGATGGCTGACAGACATCACGATCCACCGTGATGTCCCCTACACCCCACACACCCCCGCAATCCGCCGCATCGCAGTTCCGTGTTCGGAAAGGAAATTAAAGGTACTACGGAAACCTTAAAGGGATTAAATAGCCTATGAGATGGGAGGATTAAAAAAAATATTTCAATACTTTTTCTCGCAATTATATCAATGGGTAAGTATAGGCGACTGTATATAAATTGCGGGCATCAGGGAGCCGCTATTGAAACCGCTTTCGATTGCGCTCTTTTATTTTACTTTAACTTTCACTTTTGAGATTCGCGATCCCAAGGACTCTATACTATAGCGCGGCAGTACTTACCACACATTTGACAAGATTAGATGTGTGTCATTGGTGCTCAGGATCTGCAAATCATTCGCCATCGTCCTATCAGACATTTCTCCTTACGCTGTGTATGTGGTAAGTGAACTTTCATGTACTGGAATGCAACAGGCTACCGCTGGCAAGCGGCTAACCTTTTAGTGGCTCCGTATAATGCGTTATTTGTTTCACGCTTTGGGCACACCCCTAACCCCACCCCCAGATGTTATCGTCCATCACGATGTTTCACTGTAGACATCGTCCGATGCCAATTTGGTAGACATCGCCCCCACCCGACTCAGAGTGTCACCTTTCGAAAGAGACCAAAACCATGCATATACTCCACATGATTCAAGAACAGCATGCAATTTACTTTGGGTATGCCTTTTTGTTTTTTGTTTTTAGATGTTTTAGGCAAATTTTACAGGAATGCTAAGGGGTTAAAGTATTCTTCATATTATTCCAACCATCAGCATTGGCAATTAAAAAAAATAATATTATTATATTATATATTGGTCGGACACCTATGATTTGCATGTAAATCCTGGGTAAGATTGCTATCTGACAAAGGAGACTAGTTACCAGCTGAGGTTTCCATTAGGCTTTATGGGGGTCAATGCTGTTAATGTTGGTTTATGTGTCTAAAGCCGCAGAGATGGAGATTAAAGCAGGAGATTACAGAGGATCAGTGAAAATCAATCGGCTAATGGTCAGTGCTCCAGCCGTCTCTTAGTCAACATGAGCGCACAAAACCAGGACATGTAGCTTTAAACATTATTTTGCTCCAGATCAGAAAGTCACCAAAAGGTCACACATTTTGAGTCTAAAACCATAAAGGCTTGGCTAGACGTAGGAATGTGCAGTGCGCATAGATCTGGAGAAACATGAAAGAGACATCATGCACCACTATTTTTGGTAAAACGCAAATTTTTCCCTTCTGACAATTTCCTCTTCACTAATGCAGTCCGTTCATCTTCTCCATGCTAAATGAACACTGCTAGTCTTTGCTATGTTTAGCCCCTCCTGTTACTTCTAGAATTTTAATTTATTTCAATTAAGCCCATTCGATCTGCCATTGACCATATTGCAATTGCAACGATAACTTGGCTGTTAAGAAAAGCAGGAGATTTGATCTAGTTATGGAGTAGCACAGGAGGCAATTCATTTCGGAAACTGTTTGTTATTAAAATTGCATCAAGATGTTTTTGTCCATTTGTTAGGGATTTGTCTGCCTTTTAAAAGATTTATGGAGATTTTTATATATTTTTTTTAGTAAAATCGGTTCGTTTGGGTCTCTCTTACTCTACCTTTGTCTTTGTTCCAACCTGCCGATGCTATCCCTGTCTTTCCCTTGTCCACGCTTCACATCTCTGGAAAATTTGGTGCCCTTTATGGGATAATCCTCTCAAAAACAGCCTGACTCTTGTGCCAGCTTCAATCTGCAGTAATTACCAGTTTATATGTTAATCCAACACTACCGTCCACACAGCTGACATGTTATACCTGTTGAAGTTTAATTTATGCATGAAATAGACAGTGACCGTGAAAGTGACATGACACGTGTCCAAGTATGGTTAC
>NW_015505592.1:923902-924482 GCF_001515645.1 Sinocyclocheilus grahami
TTGCTCAAGGGCACCTCAGTCGTGGTATTGAAGGTGGAAGAGCGCTGTACATTCACTCCTTTCAGTGCATCACTAGTTGAAACTATAAAATGGGTCAATTTCCCATTTAAATTTACTGAAGGCACTGCAGTGAACTAGAATATTGTGTCAAGTAGGGATGTAACGATTACCGGTTTCACGATAAATCATGATAAAATGCACTGACGGTTAGTATTACAGTTTAAAATTTAATTATCATCAAAACCGTGTTTGATTATCGCGCTTTTGAAAACTCGCGGTAAATCCTGTCCAGCCAACATCAGTCTGACGCAGAAGCAGCATGCAGTGTTGTTGTTGTTTTTTTGTTGCACGAGACGAAATGGCGGAAGGCAGTGACAGCGCTCTGGAGATTTTTCAGCCATCTAAGAGGACCAAATCGGTGGTCTGGTCGTATTTTGGCTTTTACAAGAGTCCTGAAGGCAATTTAATCAAGGACGGTCACCCTGTCTGCTGATCTTGCAAGAAGAAAGTCGCTGCAAAAGGGGGAAACGCATCAAATTTGCTCAGTCATCTTCGTGACCACCACCCACTGTTATATAGC
>NW_015505592.1:924586-925209 GCF_001515645.1 Sinocyclocheilus grahami
TTTCGTTATCTCACTTGTTTAACGCAAAGCTTCCGCAAAGAAAAGTTCTCAGCAAGTGGCTTTGAGCCAAGACGAACGAACGTGCAAGGTTGACATTTAAGGGAAAATGTATATTCATAGTTAACTTATTACATGGATTTTTTTGTTTTGTTTACCTAAAATAATATATAAATACGGGGATATGAAATATTGAATTGAGATTAATGTTTTGAAATCTTACCTGTTTATAAATCCATTATGAACAGTGTACAAAACAATCGTCAGGACAATATGATCACTACAGAAAAATTATAGTAGTATTAATACTAAATTCCTCTGATTTCATTTTCAATACAATCAAAAACTGAGACGCAAGACGGCAAGCTGCATTTGAATGAAACGAGAGAGAGCGCGTCTGTGCCTCTGCGGTGATACAAGAGACATGGGGTGACTTCCAAACAGAAGTGAGCATCCCTATGCCCTACTCCCTTCGAAGGGCAGAGCCCTTGAAGTGTGTTCTTTGAAGGGTGCAGGGTATTACCGTCTCGTATAAGTGTTTGGAACTCCTTTGGCGAAGGGAATGACTGACCAGATGTTAGCTTGATAACGCTGCGCGTGCGTGCAGCATTCAGTACTCCATCAGT
>NW_015505592.1:925909-927992 GCF_001515645.1 Sinocyclocheilus grahami
TTTTTCTCTCTGGAGAAAATCGTAGATGCTCGCATGGTCACGGCTTGTATCTTGTGAGAAGAATTACGGGCCAATCCGAGAACGTTACGAGCACCTCCCGTCCTCCCAATAATTTTCAAACATGTAAAAAAAAAATGGGATGCTGTTGGTTTAAATTCGTGTACTGTATGTGCGGTTGAACGAGACGATTTGGCGATCCATCTGAAGTTGACCAATCAGAAGATGACAAAAACCACATATTATGTATAGAAATAGTCTATATAGTAATTTTTGTTTAATTATACAGCTCTATTTTTTTTTATTTGTTATTCCGAATTGTGCCAAATTTGCCGTTCAGCTTTATGAAAGAATATGCCCGTTTTATTTCCGGCAAAATGAGCAGAAATTCAGAAATGGCCTACTCGCCTGGAGTTGTTTATGAAGATCAGAAACTCCATGCTTTTCTCTGCTTTTCATTCATTCTCTTTGCCATGTCCTTCGTCTTCGTTTCTTTTTTTGGACATCACAAGCCGTAGCTGCCACCAGGGGTTAAATTGGGATTTATGTGGGTGGGCTGTATTGTATCGAGCTTGCTGCAATTTAACAAAGAGTGAAAAATGTAAGGGGGTCTGAATACTTTCCGTATATATATGCGTGTGTGCGTCTGTGTGTGTTTTTGTTTTTTTGCAAATGATTTATTCTTAAGCAATATTCTCATCAGTTTTCTATCAGCTGTGACACAAATCTGCGTGTTTTTTATATTTTATCCAAGGGCATTTTTTTACCTTTTATAGAGGGCATTTTCCCACTAATCTCATTAATACTTTCTTTTCAAATTCTTACATTTGATCTATAAATTCAATTATAATAATGTGATTATCTGTACGTTATCAAATTAAATAATTTACACTGAAAAATACAGCTGCATTAAATAACATTATGAGATTATTTTAAATATGTTTGAATATACAAACAAGAAATTATGGTGGAAATTATACTTTTCAATGAAATTAAAATGCCAGTAGGTGCCAGTAGTGAGCATTTAATGAGTGAGTCATTGAGTTGTTCGTTCAAATGATTTGTTCAAACGGCAGATTCATCAGATGTTTATGCATGGGCTAATGAAACTTTGACTCAACTGATTCGTTCAAAACATGGAATCAGTCAGCAATGAATTGGCTGGTTGCTGTGAGATGCGCTGGTCCCACTTTATATTAAGTGGCCTTAAGTACTATGTACTTTTAAATTAATAATTTGGTACAATGCACTTATTGTGTACATGTTATAACATTGTACTTATATTTTAAAAATACCTGCATGTAATTACATCTAATTTATTTCAGTAATTACATTTATAATTACAATGTTGGCCCATCCCTTACACCTTAACCCACCCTTAAACCTACCCATACCACCAATAGGGCTTTCAAAATGACTGAAAAACTAAATTGGAATTTTGTACTTAAATAGTATCAAAATTCGAATTATATTCAAATTTAAAATGCATAATTTCAGTTAGGGTGAAGAAAAGCTTTTGGCTTCTCTTCTGAGGCCACAAGTGGGTGCATCGAGCAAAATATTACTAATGCACGTTTATTCAAAGCATAAGATAAAATGACTATCTGTGAAAATAGTGCATAATGTTTAAAATAATGTTTATAAACCAATTATAATTAAGTTGCTTAAACAACTATAAACAAAACAGCATCATGTATGTATGTATGCATAGTTTAATACAAAGGGCGGAAAGCCAATCACACAGAATACATTTCTCATTTAAAAACAAGAGATGCAGTGGGATGGGGAAAAAAATCCCGCCATAAAGTCTCGATATATAAGTTTTTTTCAAAGTTAAACTTGCATTCATTTTACATGGCTTTCTAAACATGAGGCTCTTTTGCACGAGATGCGAGTGCAATGGTGATAGATGTTCCTCTAGAAAATGCGCGAAATATGTGTTCTGTGTGAACGGCTTGGTTTTGATGTAAACAAGATCTTCTCCGCATTGATGTTCTCTTTTTCCGCAATAATTTTAATGAACAATGCAGCAGCGTTGATATAGTTGCTTCAACTGGATAGGCTAACAAAAACATTATAATGCAAC
>NW_015505592.1:929133-931965 GCF_001515645.1 Sinocyclocheilus grahami
CAGATTCAGTGACGTTAGAGCTGATCTGCGCCTCACTGCACATGTTTGTGGCGCGTTACGGCTCCATGGGAACCGGAGCTAATCGCGACCGCTCTAATGCTTGTGTTTATACCGGCCAGCCGCGGCACGTTTCTGAAGCAGCTCTCCACGCTGCTTGGCTAAAAATAGTCTTTTGTGAGTTGTCACAGCATGGAGAGTGGAACAAAACCTTGTCGGAGCCGTAAGGGATAACGGTAACACAAAACGCTGATCGTGGGCTGCTTTTAAATGAACATTTAAAACAATTAAAAACGAAATATCTTCTTTGGCCGTATTAGCCTACTCAATAGTGTTAACACAGGTTTTACTCCTTTCAAACTTTATCTGGAATGTCACCGTTTCCATCACTGCAACTTGTAATATCCGGAATTTGTAATATCACAAATATCGACGAATGGGACGAGACCTGGTTGAGATGAAATCGTTTGCCTCATGAAATTTTTTTTTTTTTTTTTATGTAGTTAATCATCATTTATTTGCATCATTTATGATTTATTTTATCCACCCACAGAATGCATTTTTTTTATTACCTGAACCGCGGGTTATCCACATCGCCCGTGGATATAGGAAAAGCTAAATATGTTTGCTAGTCAAATCAGACGGACATACTGAAAATGCAAATTCATTCTCTGCCAGCAGGAGGTGCTTTAAAGCGGGAGAAACGGAGGTTTCCCAGTAACGGCTGTACACAAAGCAGCGCTGAGCTCACAAATGCTGCTTTATCAGGCATATCACATGCAAGATGAAATGAAAATGACATCGAAAATTTTATTAAAATTTTTTTATTAAATTTTATAAATACAGTAATATAAAAAAACACCCACACCTCGTTTTGATTTTTAAATGTGCAGTACGTGCTCATGTTTATTGAGCACGTACTGAATGAACAGTTGATTCCCAGTTCATTCAGCTTAGCCTCAAACTGGCACTTTGTAGCTATGATAGATCATTTTTCATATTTCTATTGATTTTTATTTTTATATCAAATTAACATGAGTTAAAGGGGCATTCAATTGTTGTGTAGCTAGCATTTTCTGTTCTTTATGTACTTAAAGGGGTCCTATTATGCTTTTTCACTTTTTCAACTTTAGTTAGTTTAGTTAGTCAACTTTAGTTTTATGTTGCTGTTTGAGCATAAAAAAGATCTGCAAAGTTCAAAGTCCACTTCAAAAGGAGATATTTTATTTAACAGAAATCACTTTTCAAAAACTACAACGAACGACTCGTTTGGACTACAATGTATATTTTCCGGAATTTGTAATATCACAAATATCGACGAATGGGACGAGACCTGGTTGAGCTGCACTAGAGAAGGCAATGAGTGTTATCACTATGTCGGAGACACGCTAGCTTTCCCAAGGCAGACGAACTTAGTGGTTACAATCATCCGGGTTTAAACCACGCTCAAATTGATTTGATATTAACGCAATACTTACACTGAAGCTTGCAGGCGGCTATGGTAAGGGGGCGTGACATTTCCCGACCAGGCGCCGAGTGCTGCCAATCACAACACATTTCATATTTCAGAAGGAGGGCCTTTATTTGATACAGGAACTATTCAAGCCGTTCATGCCAGACTGGGGAGAGAGGTGTTGTAATAATGTAAAATATGTTAAAATAATGTGTTTTTCGAACAACCTAGAATGAGAACCATTTTAGTACACCCCCAAAACAAAATCAAGACTTTGTAAAAGAGCATAATAGGACCCCTTTAAAGTATCAATACCACAATGATGTTAGACCCTGCACTGCCACCTATCAACTCTCGGAGTATTATGTTAATTACTAGTTAATTAATAGTGAGTTTTAGAGATAAATCTACAGACTAACTCCCTTAAATAATTCCCCTGCAAAAATGACGCTATCATCAAATTGTTCCACCTTACCGATATTGTACCGATGTTTACACTTAATATTTGTTTTTCTCTCTTTCCATCTTTTGGTTTCAAATCTTTTCTTCTGCTTCAGGTACTAATTCTCCCATTGTTTCCACTGGAAAAGTGTGTTAAGTATATTTCATTGTCTAATTCTCACTCTTTGTATCACCAAACAACACTACTCTACTAGCACCATATATTATTAAAACACTTTTTATAAAAGCTATTATGAGCACAGTCTTCATCTCATGTGGGTATACACCATTCAGGTGACTCTTAACAAAACACAATTTGTTCACGTGTTACACTTTTTAGCACCAAACTACTGAATTCATCTTAAAGTGTGGAAGATTTTATGCAATATAGAATCTACTGTCAGACACTACAGCATACATTCTGGACATGTATAATATGTCATGTATTCACATGAGTGCAGCATAGAGATAGTATATTTTGAATGAATTTGCTAATACAACTTAACGAGATCCTGAGTTTTTCTTGGGGGGATTGATATGCGTGTAAGGTATGGCTCACCATATTGGCCACACTTCACTTCACTTCAAAAGTGCCTGTTCTCTGTGCTTTGCTCAAATCAAACAAGAATTGTTTTATCGGATTTAATTACATTTCAAAAGGTCAGAATCAACATAGTTTTTTTTTGTATGCGTGTCTTAAAGGGATAGCTCAGTTAAAATATGAAAATTATCGTCATTTACTCACCCTCATGTCTTTCCAAACCTGTATTACAGATACAAGTGTGTTCAGTGTGTATGGAAAAGGTGAATGTAAAAACAAGGCAAGTAAATGGCACAATTAATCCAATAGCAGCCAATATATAGGCCTATCCAATATTTACTGATTAAAAGGGGGGGGGGGGAATCAGGTGTAATAGAAAATATAGTACCTGTATATTGTG
>NW_015505592.1:931975-991109 GCF_001515645.1 Sinocyclocheilus grahami
TACAGGTCTACGAAACGACAGGGAGAGGGGGGGGGGGGAATCAGGTGTAATAGACAATATAGTACCTGTATATTGTGCATACCTGTATCTCTTTATGTGATGACCAGGTAGGGGTGTGCGATATGGCGACATCATGATTTTTTTTTTCTCAGGAAAATCACGATTTTTATCATCTTTGTTTTACAATTTTTTTTGTGTCTTACAAGGTAACAAAATGTAAACTAAAAATAAGAATGGCAGATAATTAGGCTACAGTGGGTGAAGAGACAAATCTTTGTCATTATTAGGGCTGCCCTCGGCTAAAGATTTTTCTGGTCGACTAGTATTAGCATATAATTTTAAGCATTAGTTGACTAATCGCACATTTATTAACCCATTTAAATCATGCTAATGAGCCTTTAACTGCCTACATAGCTTGTTGCAACCATAGTTGCTTTCAGAAAGCGCACTCCAGATTGGGAACAGAGGGATTTGCATAATTGCCTTTCCACCAGGTTTCCTGTTCACACTCATCTTTTGCCTTGGATTCTTCTTATACCTTTCTTTCTTTTTTTTTTCTTTTCTTTTTTGTTCACCCAGACATTTGAATCAAAGAACTATGAGCTCTTATTGGTGATGATCGCCTCAAGCCAGTGTGTGGAGAGGATGCTTTGTTATTTATGGTGGTGATTCAGTTCCTACTCGCATGTTTGATGTGTATTGGCAGGTCTTAGTTGTTTGTCTTACCAGTATGTGGCCTTGTGCATGTTATAGAGAGAACTATGCTTATTTTTATTTAGTTTGTTAAAGAGTAAGGGTCTCATCTTTACATTATTAATGTTCAGAATAATGATTTATATATGAAGGTTAAGCCTCACCTACCCAAGTCAGATAAATTTTTTCTACATATGTGTGCTTGGATCAGTAAGTCGATTGATTGAAGAGATAGGCCTACTTGATAGAGAGAGTGCAATTATCAATCTAACGTAGAAACGATTACAGATCTGAGCACACAAATCAACTTACGACAGAGTTCACGTGTAATACATGAAGCATTCACAGGGCTCGCAAAATTTCAAAATCTCTGATAGCCCTTCGGGCAGACATTCTTCAGATTTTGGTAGCCCAAAATGAATTTAAGTTGGCCGAATAAAAAAAAAAAAAAAAAGACATTGGCTGAACTTCACTGCGGATAAATCAGGATGATTAAAAACTTCAGTGATCGCTTTTTTTCTTCAGATAAGTCAAGAGAGTAGGGGTGCAACGGTTTACAAAACCCACGGCTCGGATCATATTGCATTATCATATCAGATTTTAAGTAACAGATCGGGTCATTTTGCAGATGAGCTAAAAAAAAATATGGTTCTTATTTAAATAACAGAATACTTCTTTGATACCACAGCAAAGTGTTACACAGCAACTAGTAGCATATAGGGATGTAACGATTTACTCAACTCACGATGGGATGCGATTCACAATACTGATTTACAATACAATTTTCTCACAACTTTTCTTTTTAACAAAATGAGATTTAAGACAAATTATAAATGAAAAGGTGTCCTTTTACTATTTCTTAAACAAAATGCTGCACATTTCTTTGTGAAATTTAAATGTCAAATAATAAAACTAACTTGACATTTTAAAACAAATCCCAAATTAAATGATACAAATAAAATAAATCTCTTCATATAAAGAAACTAACGCTTTGGCTGTGCTTTTTCCATTTAAAATCAGAGGCAACCACTGCATTTTACTCACGATCCAAACAAAGATGCTAAATGCATGTTATTTAGATTGCAATTAAATTGTATAATTTCGAAATTTGAAGCAAAAACAATGGTTTGATTTTAGCTTTGTGAATGAGACGCAGATGTCACTCTCTGACAGCAGGTGGCGCTTATGGAACAGCGGGTATTTACAGGCTGCTGCCCCTTTAAGACCGAATGCACGGATCCAATATAATGATGCACTTGAGATTTCTTTCGCCACTGTTTGTTCACTTAAGACATAACCGACTGTGATTTACGAGAATACTTGCCGAGACAGTTATTTTGAGATGTCGAGGGAATGCGTGTGATGCTGACACCCGATTGGCCTACAAAGTGAAGTCATAGTTCCCCCACTCTATTATTCCCACCAGTATGTGTAGTTTTCCTATGACTGACGCTTTAAACTGTGAGATCATGTAATTGAGACTTGTTCATGGATCACAAGTGCGTGTTTGTTTTTCACTTTGAAAGAGTTTCTGCATAGCATCTGTAGAGCTCATTGATATAACCGATCAAACTGCCTATATAAACACAGCAAAAATAACACTCAAAAAATGCAAAAGCACATTCATATATATTTTCAATGCAGGGTACAAATGCAAAACAGCTGTGCATATTTTTGTGCATTTAAATTATAGCTATCACAGGATGTATGTGTATTTATGTAGTGTTCTGTGAGCTTACAAAACCCATGTTTCATGTTTGTTCATTTTGATGCGTGTAATGTTCTGTTGCAGCATTTATTTGTGTGGACCTTTGCTGCTTTTAACTCCATGAGAGCAGCATAAAAATGAATGGCTCAGAAGCCGTTGTTGTGTTTTCTGTTTTCCCCTCTTCCCTCTCCATTCTGCAGCTTAATACAGTTTTTTAGCATTTTTCAAAACAATTTCAGAAACACACACTTTCTCCCTCCTGTTCTTTCTGCTATGAATATTGGACATTAACTGTTTTTTAACTGTTAACATATCTTATTAACATTTATTAACACCTGCCTCATGGTCTAACAGCTTGACTATGTATTTTATAATTAATGATGTTGTAATGATAATTATATTTGGTTTGGTTTTGATGGTCTTCTCTTTCTTCTTTCAGCTGTCTGGGGAACCCACGCAAATATGAGGTAATTATAATTTCTTTTTGTAGAAAATAAAATGTTTCAGACAATTTGCTAGCTTAGTCTAATGCAAAAAATAAATCTAAATAAATAAATTTAGTAGATATCAGTGGAAAAAGTAGCAGATATCAGTCATTCTGCTCAGATGGGCTGCTCATCATTAGAAGACCTTTTTTATCATTTGCTCTTAAGGCTGTCACAATAACATATTATCACTACACAATTATCTTGCACAAAAGAATTCAAGGTAACAATATTATAGCAATTGTGTTTTTGTTTTTTGGAATCGCACTCAAAATACGAGTATAAGGACTTGGAGACAGAGTTTGTAACCATAGGTTTCCATATGGTAAAATGTGGTAAAAAGTCAAAAAAATTAATAAAAATGGACACTTTAAATAGTAGTTAATGCATTCCTGTGGAATCAAACCCATGATATTTAATGCAATGCCCACTTTTCACAGTTAAATCATTTCCAGATTAATCAAATCAATTTTGAATATCCCATTTCACTCAGATTGATCACATTTACAAGTTCTGGGTATGTGTATGTTGTGGGTGATTAGTGGTTGGTAATTTCTGTTGTGTTCATCAATTCGGATCGAAGCCCATGTAGCTCAAGTCCTGCGTGAATGACCATTGCACAATGCATTAACCAGAAAGAGATTAGAACTACTCACTGGGCTGTGCAAAACAAGCTTTGGGATAGATCAACTGCTGGCATGCGGTACTGTTGACTGTGAGCATCTTCATCATGCGTCCAGACTAAGCTGAGGAAGAGAATTGTGTGCTTCAGTAAGCTCTGCTGTGCAAGTGTGAATCTATGTGTACTTGTGTATCTGTGTGGCTGCGATAAAGCTGTCTGTTGTTGTTTCCCACAGGTCTATACAGGAACACGGAGAAATGAAGATTGAGCAGAAGATAGATGAGGTTTGTTAGCACAAGCTGTTCACGTGCATTTTGTAGGTTTTTTATTTTTTTTATTTTTTTTTTTTTTTGGAAGTTCACTTTTTCACATTTTATTTAGTGTCAACTCCTGCCTCATTTTCACTGGAAACCATATGTACGTAACAGCTGATATCCACACTTCAGGCTCTCTGGAAACATTGTGCAGCTACCCAAGAGCGTATTATAATTAAGAATTTAATTAGTCAAAAACATGCCTTTTGATAGCAATTAAGTTTCCTAGTCAGGGGGCAAGTAACAAGCAGTGCTGAGCTGTTACACTCTGCTTGGAAACCCCAACTACTCTTTCTCTGTGTGCGATGCTGTCCTGACTACATGTGTGACGTGACCCAGAATTTGTTATTTAAAAAGGGTTGATTTTAGTCTCTTTTTTTTCCCCCATTATGGTAATGCTGTGTTGCAGAGGGTAACAGGTAAAGGCTGGAATACACTACACTGAACAGATTTTAAAACACTGTAGGCATCATACATTTGCTGACTTTGTAAATGGTTACAAAGCAAAACTGGGCGTCATACACTAAACAACTGAGGATCACACACCACCAGTCTGAACACAAACTCGCACAGAAATGAATGAAAACAATGTGTGTTCTGAAATTGGCTCTATATGAAGGGCCAGATTTACTAAAGAGGGCAAATTAGCGTGAGAGTACAATCCCATAAAAGCGCAGATGAGAGGAAATTTCTGTGACTGATCTACTGACAACGTGTGAATTGAAGAACATAAATGCAACCGGATCATTTCTATAATGACCAACACAATCTACCAAGAGCAGCTCAAATTAGCGTCTGGTTTAAGACATGCTTTTTTTGTGCGATAAATTATGGCTCAAATACCAGTAGATAGATTAGCTCAAACCTTAGTAAATCACATTGTTTGGTTCATTTAAATAATCTCCTCCCATAAATTTTGCATCTGAAAGGGGGAACTCTTGCAAATGCCCATGCAAAAAGCTCAGTCACAAAAATGACTGTCCCCACAACTTTTCATATTTTTCACTGCATGTCTTTAAAAAATCCTGACAGTATAGTTTTTAACACTAAAAGAGGGTTTGCGCTGGTCCCAAGATTTCCTTGAGCATGTTTGTGATCCTCAGCTGTTAAAACCATGACCATATGATACACAGACACACACACACACACACACACACACACACACACAGGGGCTTTCATCAAAATGCTTGACTTTGTTTTTGCACTGTCGTCACCAAGCCCTCTTATTTGCCTCTTCAGTCACCTCACACCAGAAACAACTTTTCACTATCCAATTCATTCCAGATGGATCAAGTACTATCTTCATGTTGCCTTTAAAATATGACATATATCTCAACCCTTATCATGATGCTATAGACATGAATGATGCTTCAAATTAGGTGGCTTGTTGAGGTGAAGTAACCTGTTACATGTCTTGGCAGTCAGATGTACCATTTTTACCTGATGGATAACAAAACAGGTGAATATAGATGCCAGAATATCAGATGTGGGCCAGTATAAGAAACCACCCAGAACACCCATAGCAACCCTCCGAAAACCACTCAAAGTAGATGGCTGCATTTTTAGTTTGTCATATTTGCAACATGTTTGAGAAAGTGTGCTTTACACACCACAGTCTTGTTTGAAACTGGATGAAACCCATTTAATTTAACTCATGCTGGTACATTCACATTAAATGTCTGTAGAACTGTGATCTCGATCTTCTCATTATAGATCCCAAATGTCTCCTTATCACCTTCCAAAAACTAATTAGAAACCACATTTACCCTATCTGCCTGACATTATGGATCAAAGTATGTCAACACCTACTAAGGCTTATTTGTCAGCATCTGTGATAGCTTTTAGAAACGTTAATGTTTATTCCCCTGCCTGATGTTGATATTTCAATTAAAGAAGTGTTACAGTTTGGAGATTTTCTTCGACCCAGATCTTAACAATTTTGGCCATCATTTAACCTGTTAATGAAGTTCAGAATTAACATGATTAATAATTAGTGATTTGTGCTTGAATCGATTTAAGTATTCAGATTCATTACATGATATTCTGATTGGTTAAATTAATCACAGTTCATCAATCTCAATATTTGCTTAGAAAGACACCAAATGAGTTTAAAACAATGCTATTTTTTAGTTGTAGTTCTACATTCACATGCACACACACACACACACACACACACACTCAGGTTTACATTTGTGAAAAGTGGGGACATCCCATAGGCGTAATGGTTTTTCTACTGTACAGACCGTATATTCTAGGATATTAAATGTATATTCAGAAAAGATGCATTAAATTGATCAAAAGTAACAGTAAATACATTTATGATGTTTAAATAATTTCTATTTCAAATAAATGCTGTTCTTTTGAACTTTCTATTAATCAAAGAATAAAAAAATGTCCACAAAAATGTCAGTCAGCACAAATGTTTTCAACATTAGTAATAAGAAGAAATGCTTCTTGAGCACTAAATCAGCAAATTAGAATTATTTCTGAAGGATCATGTGACACTGAAGACTGGAGTAAAACAATTTTAATTGTAATAATTATATTGTATTCTATTATGATGTTATATTTTTTCTATTGTATTAATTACCCAATATTAAGGTTTTTGCTGTATTATTGATCAAATAAATGCAGCCTTAGTGAGCACTTCTTTGTAAAACAAAATCTTATCGACCCTACATTTTTGAATGGCAGTGTAAACTATTTTGTATTTTATTCAATTGAATTCCATTCAGGCCATTTAATTTTGGCCTTTTTTCACATAAACTTAAAAAACTTTGTCTTGGTCAGAGATACATTTCTGCCATTCTGTCTGTTTAGCTTCCCTTAGAAGGCTTTGGGCCCTATCATACACCCGGCGCAATGCGGTGCAAGGCGCGCAGCGCAAGGGTTTTTGCTAGTTGCAAATGCATTTTTGTGTGCCCATGGGCGTGCTGGTCTAAAAAAGAGGTGTGTTCAGGCGCATTGTTGGCGCGTTGCTATTTTGCTATTTTGAAAATACACTGTGCCGTAGACCAACTCAAACCTGGTCTAAGGTCTGGTGCAATATTTTTTCTTTGTTATTTAAAGCGCGCGTTAGTAATATGTGCCTATAGGCGGGTGCACAATGCACGTACACTTTGCTTATTACACACACAGGGACGTGCAGCAGCACACAAACATTTTTAAAAATTAAAAATTACATTCAGCCATGTAAATGGCGAACCTGCCATGGCGCGAGCGCAACCGGCTTTTAAAGGGGATGGGAGATGAGACTCTGATTGGTTAATTGCATGTTACGCCCAAAAAACACCCATTAGTCATTAAGAGAATAGGGACAACCCGTTTAGACCATGCGCCCGGGCGCGCCGACCGTTTTCCCGTCGTTAAACTAGCAAAAGTGGATTCGGGGACACCCTGAGTGCACCTGCGCCATGCGCTTAGATCGTTAAAATAGGGCCCTTTAATCTCACCTGACTAATGGATGTATTTCCCCTCACACTCTATAAATTTCTCTCTGATCGCCTCTTTTCCTGTTCTCTTTGTTTCTTTCTTTGTGTCTCATGTTTCTCTTTCTTTGCCCATCCTGTCCTGTTCTTGCTTTTATATCTAACTCTGTTGCTCACAGGCAGTGGCACCTCTCAAGGAGAAGATACGGGAACTTGAGCTTAGGTATGTTTTTTTAACGGTCTTTTACAGATAATACAATTATTTCTTATAGTACAATACTTTAAAACACCGTAATATTTAGTATATTTATCTATTTATTTACTTACTTTATATTATACATGCTATTTTTAATGTGGCCACATTTGACAAATATGTTGTGCAGTAGTGAGGAAAAAAGCCTTGAGAAGAAAGTAATCATCTGGGTAGGATATTTCTCAACCTCAAATTACACTAAGTTTGCTTCATAAAGTGGCATATGTCTTAAAACAGACAACCTGGAGAAGCTTAAGCAAGGATGAATGGATGAAAAGACAAGCTGAAGCATAATGTGCACCAAGCTTTGATTGACGTAGCAAGAGAGTCAAATTTGCTCTTTCACCGTTGTGTTTTTTATATATATATATATATATAAAGCATGATGTTTCCACCCCCATGCTTCACAGTAGGTATGGTGTTCTTTGGATGCAACTCAGCATTCTTTCTCCTCCAAACATGACAAGTTGAGTTTTTACCAAAAAGTTCTATTTTGGTTTCATCTGACCATATGACATTCTCCCAATTCTCTTCTGGATCATCCAAATGCTCTCTAGCAAACTTCAGACGGGCCTGGACATGTACTGGCTTAAGCAGGGGGACACGTCTGTCACTGCAGGATTTGAGTCCCTGGCGGTGCAGTGTGTTACTGATGGTAGCCTTTGTTACTTTGGTCCCAGCTCTCTGCAGGTCATTCACTAGGTCCCTCCGTGTGGTTCTGGGATTTTTGCTCACAGTTCTTGTGATCATTTTGACCCCACGGGGTGAGATCTTGTGTGGAGCCCCAGATCGAGGGAGATTATCAGTGGTCTTGTATGTCTTTCATTTTCTAATAATTGCTCCCACAGTTGATTTCTTCACACCAAGCTGCTTACCTATTGCAGATTCAGTCTTTCCAGCCTGGTGCAGGTCTACAATTTTGTTTCTGGTGTCCTTTGACAGCTCTTTGGTCTTGGCCATGGTGGAGTTTGGAGTGTGACTGTTTGAGGTTGTGGACAGGTGTCTTTTATACTGATAATGAGTTCAAACAGATGCCATTAATACAGGTAATGAGTGGAGGACAGAGGAGCCTCTTAAATAAGAAGTTACAGGTCTGTGAGAGCCAGAAATCTTGTTTGTAGGTGACCAAATACTTATTTTACCGAGGAATTTACCAATTAATTCTTTAAAAATCCTACAATGTGATTTTCTGGATTTTTTTTCTCATTTTGTCTCTCATAGTTGAGGTATACCTATGATGAAAATTACAGGCCTCTCTCATCTTTTTAAGTGGGAGAACTTGCACAATTGGTGGCTGACTAAATACTTTTTTACCCCACTGTATATATATATATATATATATAATTTTTGTTTATCCAGGTCAAGGGGATATTAAATGTATATTCAGAAAAGATGCATTAAATTGATCAAAAGTAACAGTAAATACATTTATGATGTTTAAATAATTTCTATTTCAAATAAATGCTGTTCTTTTGAACTTTCTATTAATCAAAGAATAAAAAAATGTCCACAAAAATGTCAGTCAGCACAAATGTTTTCAACATTAGTAATAAGAAGAAATGCTTCTTGAGCACTAAATCAGCAAATTAGAATTATTTCTGAAGGATCATGTGACACTGAAGACTGGAGTAAAACAATTTTAATTGTAATAATTATATTGTATTCTATTATGATGTTATATTTTTTCTATTGTATTAATTACCCAATATTAAGGTTTTTGCTGTATTATTGATCAAATAAATGCAGCCTTAGTGAGCACTTCTTTGTAAAACAAAATCTTATCGACCCTACATTTTTGAATGGCAGTGTAAACTATTTTGTATTTTATTCAATTGAATTCCATTCAGGCCATTTAATTTTGGCCTTTTTTCACATAAACTTAAAAAACTTTGTCTTGGTCAGAGATACATTTCTGCCATTCTGTCTGTTTAGCTTCCCTTAGAAGGCTTTGGGCCCTATCATACACCCGGCGCA
Source organism: Sinocyclocheilus grahami (assembly GCF_001515645.1). Classification (NCBI taxonomy): domain Eukaryota; kingdom Metazoa; phylum Chordata; class Actinopteri; order Cypriniformes; family Cyprinidae; genus Sinocyclocheilus; species Sinocyclocheilus grahami. Next base: position 941,453 of record NW_015505592.1, read on the forward strand.
ATGCGGTGCAAGGCGCGCAGCGCAAGGGTTTTTGCTAGTTTCAGCCTGACGCAGTTCTCATTTTCCCATCCTGCGCCGTGTTGTTTAAATAGCAAATGCATTTGCGCCCATTTGTGTGCCCATGGGCGTGCTGGTCTAAAAAAGAGGTGTGTTCAGGCGCATTGTTGGCGCGTTGCTATTTTGAGGAACTGAAAATACACTGTGCCGTAGACCAACTCAAACCTGGTCTAAGGTCTGGTGCAATATTTTTTCTTTGTTATTTAAAGCGCGCGTTAGTAATATGTGCCTATAGGCGGGTGCACAATGCACGTACACTTTGCTTATTACACACACAGGGACGTGCAGCAGCACACAAACATTTTTAAAAATTAAAAATTACATTCAGCCATGTAAATGGCGAACCTGCCATGGCGCGAGCGCAACCGGCTTTTAAAGGGGATGGGAGATGAGACTCTGATTGGTTAATTGCATGTTACGCCCAAAAAACACTCATTAAGAGAATAGGGACAACCCGTTTAGACCATGCGCCGACCGTTTTCCCGTCGTTAAACTAGCAAAAGTGGATTCGGGGACACCCTGAGTGCACCTGCGCCATGCGCTTAGATCGTTAAAATAGGGCCCTTTAATCTCACCTGACTAATGGATGTATTTCCCCTCACACTCTATAAATTTCTCTCTGATCGCCTCTTTTCCTGTTCTCTTTGTTTCTTTCTTTGTGTCTCATGTTTCTCTTTCTTTGCCCATCCTGTCCTGTTCTTGCTTTTATATCTAACTCTGTTGCTCACAGGCAGTGGCACCTCTCAAGGAGAAGATACGGGAACTTGAGCTTAGGTATGTTTTTTTTATTTTTTTTTTACACCAAAAAATGTGTACACTGTGCTAACTTCATGTTTGGCTGTGCTTCATATCATGCCATGGTCTTTTACAGATAATACAATTATTTCTTATAGTACAATACTTTAAAACACCGTAATATTTAGTATATTTATCTATTTATTTACTTACTTTATATTATACATGCTATTTTTAATGTGGCCACATTTGACAAATATGTTGTGCAGTAGTGAGGAAAAAAGCCTTGAGAAGAAAGTAATCATCTGGGTAGGATACCCCCTCACACTCTATAAATTTCTCTCTGATCGCCTCTTTTCCTGTTCTCTTTGTGTCTCATGTTTCTCTTTCTTTGCCCATCCTGTCCTGTTCTTGCTTTTATATCTAACTCTGTTGCTCACAGGCAGTGGCACCTCTCAAGGAGAAGATACGGGAACTTGAGCTTAGGTATGTTTTTTTAACGGTCTTTTACAGATAATACAATTATTTCTTATAGTACAATACTTTAAGTGGTTTACAGAAAATAGGAAATGAAAACTGTTGCTTATAAATGTAGCTCTTCAGAAGGGCAGTAGTGCAGATTTTTCTGAGGGATGAATTTGTGTTATAATGAAGCTTCTCTGGAGTGCACAGAACACAAGAGATTTGAGTTACCTAAAGAAAAATGTGTTCTCTATGGGACCAGTGCAGCAGTTGAAATTATATACATATCCACTTGTCAGTATTGAGTATCTCAGTGTCAGTATTGAGTATCACGGAGAAACTCAAGAATAATTGATAGGAAAATCAAAAGCACAGATTCATCCTGCTTGATTTTTTGAATGGTTATCGAGTTTCTGCTCTTAGATACTGATAAGTGGATTTGTACTGAAATAATTTGAAAGAGTGGCTAGGAGAATGTAATGTGCTTAAGGACATTTTTCATCAGCATTGATTTCTTTGCACTTATGTCTCTATGTAGGGGTCTTTTGAGGTATAGAATATAATTAGTCTTGAATCATGCTTATTTAAGGTTTTCTTTCATTATACAGTTTTACCCAGAAGTACCCACCTGTGAAATTCTTATCAGAGAAGGACCGAAAGAGGATTTTGGTAAGAAGTTCTTCTCAGTCTTCTTAAGTGTTTAGAAACTACTGCTTCAATAATACATGTACCTCTGTCTGTCAAATATACATGGGATCCCTTGCTCCTTACTAAATTATAGTTGGTCTTCATAGTTTATTGCCGTTTAATTGTTCATTTTCCACTCTTTGGCAGATCAGTGGCATTTTTTCTTTCCTCCAACAGAAATGTTATTAAATAAAATCTACTGTGTTTATATGATCACCATGTCAGGTTAAATTTGACAATGTGTCACAATGAAATGATTGTAGTAGGAAGTTTTTCAATAGGTAGCATTGCACTCAGACGATTGAGACTGAATTACAATTATAGCAATCAGCTGCAAAGGCTACAAACATGGTTTACAGAAAATAGGAAATTAAAACTGTTGCTTATAAATGTAGCTCTTCAGAAGGGCAGTAGTGCAGATTTTTCTGAGGGATGAATTTGTGTTATAATGAAGCTTCTCTGGAGTGCACAGAACACAAGAGATTTGAGTTACCTAAAGAAAAATGTGTTCTCTATGGGACCAGTGCAGCAGTTGAAATTATATACATATTCACTTGTCAGTATTGAGTATCTCAGTGTCAGTATTGAGTATCACGGAGAAACTCAAGTATAATTGATAGGAAAATCAAAAGCACAGATTCATCCCGCTTGATTTTTTTAATTGTTATCGAGTTTCTGCTCTTAGATACTGATAAGTGGATTTGTACTGAAATAATTTGAAAGAGTGGCTAGGAGAATGTAATGTGCTTAAGGACATTTTTCATCAGCATTGATTTCTTTGCACTTATGTCTCTATGTAGGGGTCTTTTGAGGTATAGAATATAATTAGTCTTGAATCATGCTTATTTAAGGTTTTCTTTCATTATACAGTTTTACCCAGAAGTACCCACCTGTGAAATTCTTATCAGAGAAGGACCGAAAGAGGATTTTGGTAAGAAGTTCTTCTCCGTCTTCTTAAGTGTTTAGAAACTACTGCTTCAATAATACATGTACCTCTGTCTGTCAAATATACATGGGATCCCTTGCTCCTTACTAAATTATAGTTGGTCTTCATAGTTTATTGCCGTTTAATTGTTCATTTTCCACTCTTTGGCAGATCAGTGGCATTTTTTCTTTCCTCCAACAGAAATGTTATTAAATAAAATCTACTGTGTTTATATGATCACCATGTCAGGTTAAATTTGACAATGTGTCACAATGAAATGATTGTAGTAGGAAGTTTTTCAATAGGTAGCATTGCACTCAGACGATTGAGACTGAATTGAGACAGAAACAGCAGGGAGTAGAAAGACTGCTCTATTCCTCTGATTATTTACTGTGCTTATTTAGCCGCATGTTGTGATTCAGTCCCATGTGACCACTGCTTTATTAAAATGTATCTCAAATTTAGTAAGTAAAAAGTAATTTATGACTATATATTTCAGTAATGTTGGCATGTGAAATGACATAGTCTTTCCTCTGATAGATCACGGGTGGGGCAGGATTTGTGGGCTCGCACCTCACTGATAAGCTGATGATGGATGGTCATGAAGTGACAGTGGTGGATAATTTCTTCACTGGCCGTAAGCGCAATGTTGAGCACTGGATTGGCCATGAGAACTTTGAACTGATAAACCATGATGTGGTGGAGCCACTCTATATTGAAGGTGGGTGTATTCACATGATTGCTCACTTAGCAGAACATTATTTAATTTAAACACACATTAATAGAAATGTGTTGGAGAAACAATTAAATGTGTTACAGCATTACCTATAGATTGTGCTAACATCCTGTCGACTATGCCAAAAACGTTAGATGAAATCTTCATGCCAAGAATATTGGATCCAGTCTCTTTACTAGATCCCATCAGAAGGTATCTGTTTTGTCTGGGATCCAGAACTAGCCAGAATGGCTCTTTTGTTTGGTACCCAAAACTGTATTGACTTTCTTCTATCATATTAAAATTCTTTGTAATCTATCTGTCTTCTATCATCCTGACAGGAAGAAATAGAAAGCCAGGCAAGAGCAGAAGTCAGGAGGCAAAGTGATTTGAGATGGTCCTCATTGCAGAACACAAGATCCAGGGGGCTCCTCCCACCTTACATATACCTAAACCTACAGAATTTGGTCTGATACCAAAAAACTGTAAAATGGCTCTTTTGTTTGGTACCCAAAACTGTATTGACTTTCTTCTATCATATTAAAATTCTTTGTAATCTATCTGTCTTCTATCAGCCTGACAGGAAGAAATAGAAAGCCAGGCAAGAGCAGAAGTCAGGAGGCAAAGTGATTTGAGATGGTCCTCATTGCAGAACACAAGATCCAGGGGGCTCCTCCCACCTTACATATACCTAAACCTACCCATCTCCACCCCTAAACCTACCAATCTCCACCCCCTAGATGTGGATCCAACCACGCCCCCTGGATCTTGTGTTCTGCAGTGAGGGGCTACTGAGTGAATTTGAAAAAAAAAAATTTTTTGCAGGATTTATTGAACAATCTTAGTTGTGTATGTTTCAATGCACAGACTTTGTGTAAACTTGATCCCTGATTCATCTGACCAGCACAAATCCAAGTGTTATATACCAGAGCAAAAGCAATGGAAAATTACTGCTTAACAACATTGTGCTGTGTTAAAAATCTGAAATGGAGACATTCTTTTATCTCTAACTTGTAAAGACAAATATCCCTTGAAACTATGTAATCATAAGATTAAACAACAATAAAAAGCACTACAAGAGCAAGGACAATATTTAATATAATAAAAAAGACAACATGTTTAATTGTACACAATAATAATTTATATTATTAAATTGAATAATTAAATAATTAAGATTCAATTATTATGAACAAATAAATTAAAGAAAATCAAACAACATGTATGTTCTCTTGAAGCTACACTTGACACAGTTTGCTATTATTATTAACAACAACATTAATAATAATAATAATAATAATAATACATTTGTGAATATGCAAAATGATTGAGAAATATTGTAAATTGGTGAGTAATTAAAAGTAAATGTAAAAACAGTGGGCATAAGTAAAGGATACTAGAAAGAAAACGTTAAAGTGCCTCTATTATGCTATTTGAAAGGTTTATAATTTGGTTTTGGGAGTCCCCAACAACAGGTTTACATGCATGCAAGGTCAAAACACACTTTCATTTTCTTATAATATGCATTTAAATTATCCTTATTTCTCAGTGACTCTCAAACAATTCGTTCGAAGATTCATCTTTCCAAACCCTTCCTTTGCATGAGGTTACTCTGCTCTGATTGGTCCGATGACACTGTTGTGATTGGTCTACTGTGTACAGATCATGTCGTAAACAGAACGTAGTAAAGACCCAAACAATAATGCTATATGTGTTAGCCAAACACAGACGTGGAGTACTGATAAAGCACTGCAGTTTGTAAACCAACGTATTTCTCCATCCTTTATCCTGACTCCAAGTAATAAGAACAACAGACATTCTATGTTAATCGCCACATTTCTAGACAATAGCAGGCCCACAGCTGATTAGCAGAACTATAACGTGAGTTAGCCGGAGACTTACACGACACACACAACTATTTTTGCACATTCGACAGAACATTACAGCAACAATTATTAATCAGAATTATTCATTGTTAATTAAACAATTATTAATTGTGATTCGAAGGAGCAAGCTGGTCCAAACAATCTGCTGTGGTATCTGCTGTGGTATCGTAGACAAGATTAATTTTAACCACTAATACTTCACAGCCTCATCCTTTGGAAGTGAAAATAAACCGAATTTACTTTCACAGCGCAGAGCACAGCGTCTTGTCGACATGTTATCCACATGACTGAGCTACAGCGTTTGAGGGAGGCTCAAGTTTTCGCGGGATGTCCATGCAAAACGTAGGTGGGCATTATGCATATGTGGTAACTTGTGACATGTGAACTTAACGGAAATGAGATTCAAATTTTAAATGACTCATTTAAGCGATTCAGAGTTGACTCTTTCTTTTGAGAGACAATAACTTTATGATGCACTTTCAGCTTTACAACTTTGCAGACTGTTTACATTTCCATACAGCCACCTTACTACATAAAAGGTAATGTTCAAAAATCCATAATAGGGGCACTATAAAATTTATACCTCCTTTAGTTGCCTCAAAGGTACAAAGTAGGTACAGAGTGAGTTAAATTAAAAATCTTTGCATCTGTGCACTTGTCAGTCATGTTCTTGTGAAATTCACTTTCTGATTGCATGGTCTTTCTATTAAGGGTGGGATTGTTCAAACCGGTATCATTATGGGAAGTGAAAAGACTATTAAAACAAAAAAGAGGAAAATGATTTAGATTCAGCTGCCTCTGTAAGAACCTAACGTTTTCAAAGTTAAAGAGGTGGGGAGAGACAGAAACATTCAATTTGTTTTGAGGACAGTCACTGGACCCAACAGTGAGTGCTTGAATGAAGTGATAAAGTGCTTAAGAGAAGCTTCAGGTCATTATTTTGGCCCAGGTGTGAGCTTCACAGTATTTTTCGCCCCTCTTTGTTAGGCATCATCACACCTCCCACCACTCCTGCTAATCAAACCAGCAGAAGTGAGAGGGCGGCAAGTTAAAAACAATGTCAGCTATCTCTGTAATGGAAAATCTCAGCAGCTGGCAGCAACCCCTGATGAGTACAGGGTGACACACTTTACTGTGACATTAGCCACATTCACACAAGAAACCAGTTAATTTACAAATTATAAACGTTATTGTTAAATGTGGGGGGGGGGGGCTGGGTGTTGGGGGGAGCGTCCGAATTCTGAAGCCCGGCTTATAACATAGCAAAAGAGGAACTCCTGTTCACAAAATTCAGTTCAGAAATAATACTGAATGAAAAAGAACAGGTTGATGCTAATCTCACATTTGTTACCATATAACTATAAACTTTGATAACGGAAAAAAACTATTCATCAGCATGCATTAATACCATGTAGCAAAAAATAAATAAAAATGTGCGACCAAATCATGTGCTGGTGCGACCAACTGAGAAAGTTGTTGAGACATGTTGCATTAGAAAACAAGACAATAGATCTTAGGAAGAAAAACACTTTTTGCAGAGTGATCAGTAGGTACAGTAAAAGTTATTTCCATATTCTAGTAGTATTAATCTAATGGAGATCTGTTGAAACTGTAGCGAATACAAATTTTGCACTTCCTAAATGCAGAAACCCTGGTGATACCATTTGCTGGAAATTACATTTTAACAGCTGTGCCATTCAGCACTTGTCCAATTTGATAACATTATCATCACAGGCCTATAATGAAATGGCTTGAAGTCACTGCATCAGCTCCTTCTGAACTTGGCCAACACAATCTCATGAGGAAAAAGTAACTGTTTTATGGGGTGATGATTTCATATGAATTTTCTTTCAATGTTATTCGAAAGAAATTTGATTTGTAAAAAAAATAAATAAAAAAGTACACGCAAAATTCCACCCCTAACCTCAACCTTAAACCTAACTATTCAAATGAAATCATACAGAATAGCCACCAATACACCAAAACAAATATTTTACATATAGTACGACCCAACTTTTTGACTGCAGATTTCTTACATCAGAGCATTCTAACCTTGAACATGCTCAAACCATTTATCTTACAACTTTGTTCACATGCAGCGTCAACACAGAACTTTTCTGGCTTCTTAAACTGGCTCAACGGGTCCTGCACACCCATGACCTCTAAACTGGTAAAATACCACTGGTGGTGGTAAATGCTAAAGTACTTTTGTTGTCTGACAGATTTTCTCTACTGGTTATAATTCTGTGGCAACACATATAACCAGAATGGTAACATATGGTAAAATGCTATTGTTATGATGACAATGGTAACATATGGTAAAAAGTTTAGCAAACTAAACATTTAGTCTAGTTTAGAGAGAATGCTATTTATTTTCTTTTATTTCCTTTGTTTTTAAGATTTACATATATTAATAATGTCTCGGTACAAAAAGTTATCAAGGTATTGTGGATCACAGGAAATGTCACACTGGATTTTGTGTAATAAAGCCAGTCAAATTACTGTCATATAAATGTCCATTAGTAAATAGTCTGTAAGCAGTCACTTTAGATCTAGTCTCAGCTTCTGACAGCATGCCCATGGACCATCTGATACATTGCTGGCTGTGTCCATGAGTCAGGATAAACAGGATTTTCTCAGCTTGCCAAAATTTGGTTTACAAGTTACCAGACTGCTACAGTGAGTCCTTCTGAAGAAGGTGCTAGCCACTGTGTTTGCCATTTTAATTTATGATAGATATTCAAGTGTTTGGCTTCAGGAACTTAAACCTGCAAGTAGCTAAAATAGCTCTTCTGTCCTCAAGCACAACTGTATATCACACTTTCTGTAGAATCTTTTCCCTGATAGTTATTTTTATTGTTTCTGTAGACATTCTGAGATTGACTAACTGATAATGGATTTTGGGTAGCCTCTTATATTCTTAACTATGGCTATATTTGGGTAGACCACGGCCCAGACTCACAAAACAATTTTAATAAAATTGTGGTGTTCCCTATCGAAAATGGTCTCTCCTGTTGCATATACACGCTTATGTGGGAAACTCATATTTACTCTGAATGCTGAAGCCTGATTTGTTCATGTTTGTTTAGCTACACAAACAAATGGCAATTGAGAATTTTTCTCCTTCAGCGCAAATATCTCCTCGCTGGACTCTGAAGAGAAGAAGCAGCAGCAGCTTGCTTACTTGCCATAGAAGAACCCCGGCAGTGGAAAGATGCTACTCCTCAGTGCTTCTCCTCTGCGGCCATCCGGCGAACATAAGCATGGTGTGGCTCGTGTCTCACCCTGCTTCAATCACGGATCGCTGCCTTCAACAAAGGTGATCCTCCCTGTCCAGTCTCCCGTTTCTCCCCTCCCAGGAGCCTCGGAGGAAGAAACAGTGGAGCCACGGGGTGGAGTTATCGGGCTCGAGTGAGCTCACACAAGTCATCGAAGGCCATGCGTTACTTCCTGGTAGCTACACAAACAAATGGCAATTGAGCCCGCCAAAACAAGGGGAAACAACTGCCTATATAAGTCGGCGCTGAATGAAATTTCGTCAGAATTTTTCTCCTTCAGCGCAAATATCTCCTCGCTGGACTCTGAAGAGAAGAAGCAGCAGCAGCTTGCTTACTTGCCATAGAAGAACCCCGGCAGTGGAAAGATGCTACTCCTCAGTGCTTCTCCTCTGCGGCCATCCGGCGAACATAAGCATGGTGTGGCTCGTGTCTCACCCTGCTTCAATCACGGATCGCTGCCTTCAACAAAGGTGATCCTCCCTGTCCAGTCTCCCGTTTCTCCCCTCCCAGGAGCCTCGGAGGAAGAAACAGTGGAGCCACGGGGTGGAGTTATCGGGCTCGAGTGAGCTCACACAAGTCATCGAAGGCCATGCGTTACTTCCTGCACTCCAGCTCGGTGGCTGGTTCAAGTCACCAAAAGGCTCCATCCTCCCAGCAGCCTGCAAAACCTGAGCCTGGGATCCAACAGCACCCTCAGACGGCTAGACACTACTACCTCTTTCCAAAGCGCCAAGGACCCCGCCCTAAAGTGACATTGGACCCTGAGCTGCAAAAGCCATCCTGATCTCGAAGCGAAGAGGAAAGGGACGGGTCCTACCGAGACTGGATCGCCCTCAAAGATGTCTCGTGCTTGCACTCCAGTCCCCAGTTTAACTCTGGGTGATTTGTTCAAGCTGGGCCCACCCTTCCCACTCAGCACATGCACAAACAAATTACCACTGTGATAGCAGAGCAACATACTCAAAAAAGCACTTCTTCTCTTCATACTACAACGAATATCTGTTTCCTGCCCCTGTGCAGCAAACTGCCACTCGAAAAACCCACTTGCCTCGCACCTCCAGGCTTGGAAAGCTATCCCAAGTGTGTCAAGTTGGGTTCTGCAGACCATAGAACGAAGCTACTTGCTCAAATTCACTTGCAGACCCCCTCGCTTCAGAGGTATTATTCAAACTTCGGTACAGGACAACAATTCGCATGTTCTCTGAGCTGAAGTGCAAAGTCTGCTTCCAAAAGAGGTTGTAGAGATGGTTCCTCTGGCGAACAGCAAGTCAGTCTTTTACAACCATTACTTTCTCATTCCCAAGAAAGATCGTGGGCTCAGGCCCATCCTCAATCTAAGACACGTGAACCGTGCCCTAAAGAAATGCTCGTTCAGGATGTTTACTTTGAAACAGATCTTTGTTCACTGACAATTCACCGGCTAGCGGCCTTGTTCACATTGGGGTCTTCTCGCCCCCTTAAAGTTTTCCAGAGGACGCTCGGCCTCATGTTGGCCGCCGCCTCTATGATTCCGCTTGGCCGGCTCCATATGCGGCCCCTCCAATTTTGGCTCAAAGCCTGTGTTCATCCCACACTTGGTGCCTGGGACACCTTCCCGTCAAGGTGACCCACTGCTGCATTAGAGCTGTGACCCCTTGGAAGGCCTTTCAACCGTATCAGACAGGTGTTCTGTTGGGACTGACCTCCAGTTTGGAAGTTGGTCATGACAGTTGCCTCCAACTTGGGTTGGGGAGCACTGTACGAGGGCAGACTGGTGTTCAGCTCCTGGTCTAGCCTGGAGCAACGGCCTGAACATCAACTGCCTTGAAATGGTGGTTTTTCTAGCCCTGAAAACCCTCCAGCCAGCCTTAAAGGGGCACTACATTCTCGTCTGTTCAGACAACATGGCAGTGGTGGCCTTTATGAATCAACAAGGTGTCTGGTCACTATCACTTTACATGATTGCAAGATGTCTTTTCCTATGGGCACAGTGCAACCTGCACTTGCTGAGGGCGGTTCACGTGCCGGGCAGATTAAACCAAAGAGCAGATATGTTGTCCCGTGGCAATGTAGTTCCAGGAGAATGGAGACTAAACCCCAAGTGGTTCAAGCGATTTGGTCTGTCATCGGGAGGGCAGAGGTGGACCTCTTCGCCTCAGAAGACAACTTTCATTGCCCAACCTATTTCTCAAAGGAGTGAATGCTCTGGCCCACGAATGTCCCAGCGCTCGCCTGTATGCCTTCCCTCCTATTGCCCTGCTCCTTCAGGTCATCAGACGGGTCAGGGAAGTCGGATGCTCTGTTCTGTTGGTTGCCCCACTTTGGAGGAATCGGGTGTGGTTCCCCAAGTTAATCCAGCTGCTATTGGCAACTCCTTGACCAATTCCATTGAAGAAGGACCATCTCTCTCAAGCGAGAGGCATGAATTGGCATACCTGGCCAAAACTGTGGAGCTTTAATGTTTGGCCCCTCGACGGGAGTCTTTACAGCTCTCCGTGAGTGTGACCATTATGGCGAATCATGCTACCTGGCTGGCCAGTCAGCTAAAACTACTTTGTCGTTAAGTTCTTGTGGGGAACTGGAAGATAGAATCCATATCTTCCTCATACTGTGCCAACCTGGGACTTATCCACAGTCCTTAGGGCCCTGTGAGGCCCTCCTTTTGAGCCGCTCCAGTTGGCCAACCTATGACCCCTGTCGCTTAAGACCATCCTCCTTCTGGCTTTAGCGTCGGTCAAGCGAGTGGGCGATTTGCAAGCGCAGTCAGTCAGAGCTTCCTGCCTTGAGTTTAGGTCTAACTCCTGTAGAGTCATCCTCAAACCAAGACACAACTATGTGCCTAAGGTGCTCTCTACTCCGTTCAGCGCACAAGTCATCACCCTTCTAGCTCTACCTATCTCAGAGGACGAGCAGGGTCCTAATCTACCCTGCCCTTTCTGGGCTCTTAGAGTGTACGTAGAGCGCTCTAGCCACTTCAGGCAATCAGCGCAGCTCTTTTGGATGTCCCTGCCCTTCATGCATGGATTTTGTCCACCTAATCACCTAATCCCCTGTACAAGTGGAGAAGGTTTTTTTTTATTTAGACCCCAGCCTTATGGCCTGGGCCTCATTATTGGCTCATGCTTCTTAGAAGCCCTCATTACGGGCGCTCCGTGGCTGGGCTCGCACAGCAGCTTCATTCTGCACTTGCTTATAGCATGGCACTATTGGACGCATTCTCCATAAGCATGTATACGCAAAGGGAGAAACCGTTTTGATAGGGAACACTCCAGTTACTAACGTAACCTCGGTTCCCTGAGATAACTAGGACAATCGTTGCGTAGACTGCCTTGCTATAAAGGTACACACAAGTCGATGACTGTCACTATCAGTCGAAAGATTCTGACAAAATGGCATTCAAAGCCGGCTTATATGGCAGTCGGCTCCACCTGTTTTGGCAGGCTGAATTGCCATACGTTCGTGAAGCTGCACAAATGTGAACAAATCAGGCTTCAGCATTCAGAGTAAACAGGAGTTTCCCCCATAATCATGTATATTCAATGTTCATTCCCATTATCTCAGGGAACTGAGGTTACTATACTAACCAGAGCATTCTTAACTGCTATGCTTGATATTTTCTGCCTTAAGAATGGATTTAAGAATTTTTTTTATTCCAAAACACAACTAATAAGAATGTTTTTATCTTTTATCTTAAGATTGTTTCATTCCTTAGTTTAGTTTAGTTTATATAATTTATTTAACAACCAGAGTTAGCTATAGAGCTAATTTGGATCTGGGAAGGATGTTGTTACAAAATTACAATACTCCATTACAAACAATACAATACATAAAATGTCACATCACACTCCATAGAATTAAAAAAATCTGGTCAGTGTTCACATATTTGATTTTCCTTAAGCCATACTTTAAGTGCAGTTTTAAAAATACTGAATGTTGTACACTCTCTAATATAAACAGGTACTGAATTCCATCTTTCTGCTGCTCTAACTGAAAAAGTTGATTGTCCAAAGACGTTTTTCTTAAAGTGCCCCTATTATGCCATTTCCAATATTGCCTTTCATGCAGTGTGTAATGTAGCTGTATTTGAATGTAAACGATCTGCAAAGTTGTAAAGCTCAAAGTGCACGATAAATAAAGTTATTGTCTCCCAAAATAAAGAATCGACACTGAACAGCTGAGACGCGTTGTTAGTAATTCGAATCCCACTTCCTATGTTCTACGTTGGCCGGCCCCGCAAACAACTTGACCCCGCCCACAAAACACGTCATTCTACTGACGACTGCTTCTCTAATCTCGGGGAGTTCAACGCGGGATTCAAAAAACGCTTGCGTTTGAAAGATGGATCAGTATCCTGTTTATTTTGACCAGCTGTTCCACTGAATCACAACCTGTAAGTATGATAAATAATAGATGCTTATATTTTCTACAGAGCGTTCAAAATACAGAACTATTGAAATAGGCGTATCATTTCCGACAAGCGCTGTACGCCGTAGACCAATCACAACAGAGCAGGCTCACGGAAAGGAGGGGTTTAGAGAGTCTGAATCTTTGAACTGCTTCAAACAAATTGTTTCAGAATCGCTGGAAAATGAGATGATATTAAATGCATATTTTGAGAAAACTAAAGTGTTTTTTGACCTTGCATGCATGTAATCCTATTGTAGGAGACTCCCAAAAAAATATTAGGAACCGTAAAAATGGCATAATAGGGGCACTTTAAATTTAGCCGAACAGTCACCTCTTAACTGATGACCTAGTCTCCCTGATATTCTCCTCACAGAAAGTCACACATTGTTTAAGAGGTGGTGGTGCAAGATCATTAACTATTTTATCTACACATCTGCAAATAATAAAAAATGTCAAACAACAGTAATTTATAATTTTTAATAATAAGGCAGTGATGATAACTTGATCGCTTTTTAGCTAAATATTTTCACAGCTTGTTTATAAATAGTATATAATGATTTTAACATGGTTATACTTGTTTGGGACCAACTTGTAGCACAATAAGATGTGGAAGAATCATTGTATGCATAAAGAGTTTAGCAGCAGCCATAGGTAATTGGTGCCTAATATTCCTGAATGTCATCAAGCTTGTTCTAGCACTTCTAGAAACATTTTTTTATTTTTTTTATTTAAATTAGAATCCATAATCATACCCAAATATTTATAATTCTCAACAATATTTTATTACTTCCCTGACAACACTTTTTTAAAAATACATTCCCACAGTTTTACTCACATTAAGACTTTGTTCAATGCAGCACTAAGTTTGATATGCCAAGACAAAAGAACATGCTGCTAAGTATAAACAACTATCATCTGCATACATCTGAACCTGGACCTCTGGACAAACTATAGGCAGATCATTAATATATAAACGAAACAAAATTGGTCCAAGAATTGACCCTTGTGGGACTCCAATGTTGCAGTAAAGAAATGGTGAGCTTATATCGTTGATTCTTGTACATTGTTTTCTTAAATTTAAGAATGATTCCATCCATGTTAATGTATTAATAGAAAAATAGATAAAAGAACATTGATTAACGGTGTCAAAAGCCTTTGACCTTTTGGATTTAAAGCCTTAAATCCAAACTGCATAGGATGTAATGGAAAGTTTTAAATATTCTACTAAGTGATTGCAAATGACCTTTTCAATTAATTTAGAAATAACTGTAAGAATACTGATAGCTCTATAGTTAGTTACATTAGCAGGATCACTTGTCTTAAATATAGGTGTTATTACTGCTGACTTCCAGGCATTTGGGAAATATCATTGTTTTATTGAACAATTAACCAAATAAGTAATAGATGTACTAAGAAAACAACATATTTAGCTTTAGAACTCTTAAGCTGGCTTAAATGTTTTATTATATAGGACTCAGATACTTCAGGAATATTAAAAACAGTAAGATCAAGATTTGGTGATATATTATCCTTACATCTTACACTAAAACCTTGTATTAAATCTTGATGAACTGAATCTATAAAAAAAATAGGGGTTTAACGGTACAATTATTAAAATGGAAAAATTTTCAGTATGGGTCTCGGCATGTGTAAAACATTGTTTTAACCACTGCACGAGTGGAACTTCATTTAAAACTTCCAGTTTTATATATTGTTACTTTTGATCAGAAACAAAGTCTCATCTTTCAAATTATGTCCCATTTTATTCAGGAAATTCAAACAATAAATGCTGTTTTGACGCTCTTTGATGTGGCACGACAGATCGCATATAAACACCTCAGTTCAAATGGCAGTGTGGAGCGCGATCATCTTTACTTCTAGTTTTAACAGAAAATAAACTTGAATGAACATCTCACGCCTCATGTAATCGCTCAATCAGTGTTTCCACCACAGAAACATGTTAATGAAACCGCTTGTATATCAAAACGTCATGTAGCATTTAATTTGCCTCAGGCAAGTCATCAGTGTCCACAGCTCATTAGTTCACTATAAATGAAGTCTAGAGAAGAGCATTTTGTGAAATATTATACTTTATAATCATTACATTTTACTTTACCTGTTAGTGATGTCTTATTTATTTAATGTATGTTTAAATAAATGTTACGAAACAAGTTATGAGAGCCACTGTGAATTAATATATTTCAACAACAAATATAATTTTTACGATTTAGAAGTTAATTAAAAAACTGCATTATGTGCAATTTGCATGTTTGCATACATTTTTTAAAGTTGAGTGTTGATTATTATGTTTAAAAATAAATAGTAAAATTAAGTTGTTAATTGTAACCTTATAGTAACTGAAAGGGCTCTCTATAGTTTAGCGCATAGGCTGAGGTAGATTTTTATCCCTAAGAAAATTAATTGTAATTTAATTTATTTAAAGAGAGCGCAATTTGTTCAGTAAACCACTGTTTAATAAAAAATAAAAAAAAGTTGTTCCCCCTGCTGTACCGAAACATACCGAACCGTGACGTCAAAACCGAGGTACGTACCGAACTGTCATGTATGTGTACTGTTACACCCCTAATAAAAAATTATTAAATATTATTCTAATTATTAGTATATATATTCTCCCAAACTTGTCTACTATTTCCCTTAGAATCATTTATAAGATCTATAAAAAAATTTGCTTTTGCTTTTCTCAATTCCTTTACAACTTTATGACATACGTATTGAAATGTCCATCTATCATGAACTAAACCTGATGTGAGCACTATTTTCAAAGCATGCTCCCACTGTCTCATTAACGTCAATAATTGTTCATTTAATCAAGGCAAATTCTGCTTCTTTCTAGAAAAAGTAAAAATTTTACTAAATTCACCTTTAATCTTATTAATTGTGACCGTTAAAAACTCAGAAGCAGCTTCTAATTTATCTGTAGGCAGAATCTCATTCCAATCTATTTTTTATTTTTATTTCTCTTCAAATTCATTTTTAAATCTATTCAGTATAATATTTAGCATATTTTCTTTGTCTTGTTGATATAGAAACCTATGTTTTGTTAATTTTCTTACGACTAATATAAGATTATGATCTGATAGCCCTGTTATTTATTGACTTAGTTATTCTTTCTGGTGTGTTGCTAAATATGAATTTGAGTTTCAGATGATGAGGTAATTCAAGTGGGGCCCTGAATTAACTCTACAAGGTCAAACTGACTTACTGTCTCCTGAAACCTTTTCCTATTTGACTTCTCAGTCCAATTTATATTAAAATCCCCAACCAAAATTAACTATTTATTTCTATCAAACGCTTTCAAATGATTTCTTAAATGATCATAGAACATACTACTTGATGCAGGAGGTCTATATATAACCACTACAGTAAATGTCATACATGCAGATAAAACCATTGTTACAGCAAATATAGTCTATAACCACAAAAGTATTGAATTCAATTTTCTTAAATTTAATGCAGTTCTTCACATGCACAAGCAGTCCACCACCTTTTCCAAATTTGCGATCCTTTCTCAAGACTTTATATCTGGGACCAGGTATGCAGTGTTTGGTGATGATTCTGTCAGCCACACTTCTGACAAGCAAAGCAAGTCAAAGTTCGAATTCATAAGTAGCTGTTCCAGTTGTTCAGTTTTTGAGGCAACGCGTCTGATGTTTAAATGTCCCATAAGTAATCCTTTGGGCTTTGAGCGCGGATCCCATAAAAGTTTCTTGTGATTTGCTGTTTTAAACCGATGAAAGTTCTCTGTTCTTCCTCATAAAGAATGTTTTTAAAAATCTTTTCAAATAACCTCATAAAGCTAGGATAACCTCCAACTTGTCTTAAGTCCCCAAAGGTAAGTGGTTTAATTAATTTATTGGGAGGGTTTTCATTGAGCAAGTTTTCATCAAGAACCATCATACAATCTAATTACTCCAAAGCCTGTAATTTTCTTCTTAAGGAAAATAAAAAAATCAGAAACACTTAAGAAGTTCTCAAATAGTTTCTTAACATCTTAAGAGCTGAACATTTTTATGAGCTTCTTAGAATTCAATCTTAGAATCAATTCAACAACACAAAAGGTCATACAATCTAATTACTCCAAAGCCTGTAATTTTCTTCTTAAGGAAAATAAAAAAAATCAGAAACACTTAAGAAGTTCTCAAATAGTTTCTTAACATCTTAAGAGCTGAACATTTTTATGAGCTTCTTAGAATTCAATCTTAGAATCAATTCAACAACACAAAAGAGGTTTAAATCTGTATGTTATGTTATTGTTCAAGAAAATTACTCCTCATTCATGATTATATTAATAGATTTTGATTTAAAGCTTTAAAGGATCAGCTGTGCTTTAAAGCATAATAACATATGCAAATGCATTAATTTGGTACTGTAAGCATATTATGATAGTGCAGAGAAAAAATAGCAACACTCAATGTCATACAGTATGTAGGGTCTCTGCTTCATCTCTGTACCTACCAGCGAGTCCTTGGCCTGAAAAAGTTTAAAGGGGTGGACCTTAAGGGATTCTTGCTCCATTCCTCCATGCCAACTAAAGCACAGCACCAGCATGTCGCCGCTCTTTGATTTTTCATTCCTATTCAACCTCAGTCAGCTACTTTTTTGACTCATCTCCTTTCTCAGCCCTCTTTAACTGATCCCTGCCTGTCACTGCATCTAGGTTGTTCAGAGTGAAAGAGAACTCGTCTGTTTATTGTGTTTGCTCTGCATCCATTAGATTGACTCACCTATGCTTTGTTTGTCTGAGTCCCATCCTTCCTTTACTAATATTAATCTTTCTGCACATCAGACTAGATATAGATAGAGCATTGAAAAATGGTGATGAGAATGGCAGATATTGTCGAACATGACCTTTCTGCTATGTGTGTGTGTGGACGCAAAATAATTATGTATTTTCATGCAGTTTGCGTTGCAATAAGCCTTCGTATATCCATGGCATTTTGAGTGCTCTGGAGTTTCTCTAGGAAGAGTACAACATTTGAGCAACTTTGGTGCCTAATTATAGATTCATGGAATGAATAAGATCGTGTATTAACTGTCTTTAGCCATAATACTCTGCAAAACAATAATTTGCATTAACAAGACTGCTCATTTGGTTGGGCATATGAATGGGCAGATGGTTACCATCTATTTAAGCTTTTGTTTTGGATTTGCTTCAGGCCTAATTCAGTATCTGTAATCATTGTGCAGCTGGATGATGTTTATATTGGCATAAATAGTAAAGTATGTTTTGATTTTTATCTGTCCAGTCTTTCCTCTGGCAATAGGATTTATGCTGAGTGGAACATGGCTCAATAAATAGTTTCCCCTCTCAAATTTCAATGTCTGTTTGTTGTCCCCCTCTTTTTTCAGTTGACCAGATATATCATTTGGCCTCACCTGCATCGCCACCCAACTACATGTATAACCCTATCAAGACACTGAAAACTAATACTATTGGAACTCTCAACATGCTAGGTAAGTATTTAAAAAAAATTAAATTCTCTCATCATGTGCTTGGACTTTTGTTAATCTTCGAAACATAAAATTAAGATTTTTCATGAAACCTGAGCGATTTCCATCCCTTCATTGGAAGTCTGCTCCACTAAAACTGACACTTCAGAAAGTTCCGTATTCATATTAGGGATCCGCCGATCCGATATTCATATCGGGTATCGGCTCCGATAGTGCAGAGAAAAAAATCTGGAGAAAAAATCAGAGATTTTTATTTATTTATTTTTTTCCGATTGTGCGAATTATTCTGTGTTACTTCTGAAGCCGTACGATAGCTTAATGTGAGCTACATATGAATATTTAAGTCCTTACATTAAAGTTCACACAAACTCTCTCCGCTGTGGCTGTCAGTCATTCGTTCAGCCTTTAAACCCTGGTCTCGTTCGGGTTACAGCAGTCAGCTCGGTAAAGCTCTCTCCAAGATCATTCTGTGTTCCCATTATACTTGATTTGTAAATACATGTGTATGATTTAGCAAAAAGGACTTTTATCGTCTTGCCGGAGTTTAATGTTGTTTTGTTACTTGCTACCGGGTGTCTTAGAGAACAAAACACGGGCGTAGAAAAGACTATCAAGTGTTTTTAACGTGCACAGTAACTGAAATTTAAAACTGTTAAAAGAAAGGCTCAATAACTGTTGCACAGATATAATACACTACGCATCAATTTCTCTTCCCTTATTCGTGCCATATGATACATAATCCATATGAAATAGAGCTTTTTAATCTAAGTCTTCTGAAGAGACTCAATCACTCTATATGAATACTGCCTCTATCCACATATGAGCATTGATCAGTGCACATACATAGAACACATTAAATATGGTAAACAGAAGCACAACTGTACTTGCTTGATGTACAAGAACAAGCCTCAAGGGTTCTTGTGCATCAAGCAAGCACATTTGAGCATTCATTAATCAAATCATATAAAGTTGTTGTGTCTTTTCAGAAGACTTGGATTAAACCAGTTGATTTAAATGTATTACTTTTAGCATCTTATTATGCACTTTTTGTAACATAAAAGTTTTGGTTGAATGACATTAGCAGTTTCTGGTTCAAGACAAGCGGGTTTTAGGGGCCACTGCAAAGTCAATTTTTCCTGTCCAGAACTGTCATATTTTCAGTGTCATGGAAAAGGGTCATTGGCCGTAAGTGTCAGAATCTAAGGTCTCCATAGTAACATATATTAGCAATTCCAGTGGCTGCTGGCATAAGATTGTCTCTATTATCATCCATAAGCTGTGGCTACAAACCCAGGAAGAGATCATACAAAGATACTACAGATGTCTTTGTCACTAAATTTGGCTCCCTGAAAACATAAAATAATTAGCTCAGAATGATGTATGATCTTTGCTTTAAGATTTGTATAGTCATATGCTCTTCTGATGTTCTGATGAGGTCTAATCTTAAAATATCCCTCAGATATTTCAGGGAATGTCTGTGATGGAAAAAAATCGTTTGTTAATCATTTTTAGTAACAATATTGTTTTGCTGCTTGCGGCTGAACAGTTTCAATTCAGACTGGAGTTTAACGCTTTAACTGTAATTTAGAAAAATATTTAAACTGATAGACAAACTAACTGTTGTTTACCAGGCAACAATCTATAACTCATTCTCTGGCTTTGGTGATAGAATTGTGGGGGTAAAGTCAGAAAATTGCATGCATAAAAACCATTTAGTTCAATTTGGTCTTCTGTCTGTCCGTGTTGGAAAGGTTAGCGTCTTTTCAATTATCCACCTTGCACTTTCTTTGCAGTCTTCAATCAGATGTCCACTGTCTATAAGTACAGCAGTTAAAGACTTTTTTTTTTTTTTTTTTTGGTGATCAGAGTTTTCGGAGTTATCATTTCTGAGTTGACATGAAATCTATATTCCGTCTCATGCCTGCAATTACATATAATCGCTTTTGCAGGTTATTGCCAGGTCCACATGGAATCTGTCCCACAGAATTGCAACTACTGTCATTCTTAAAATTCTTGTTTAATTAAATATTTTGATTTTTCTTTCAGCTGTCAGTTAAAGTACAATTGGCATAGGCGCAAGTAGTAAAGACACAGATTGCAGGCTCTTGAGACAGCATTTAAAAAAATTATTTTAAACTTGACATGCCATGTTAAAAAACTGACCAGCCACAGTTTAAAAAATACACGGTCAAGACAACGCAGGTGAATAAAGTGGTTCACACATATTAAGATCATGCAACCCAGGCTCATTCGAAATATAAAAATCTATCTACATTTCTGCAAAATTGCAAAAACGCACCTTTTATATACATTTCACTGCAGTTTCCAGCTGCAACTTTTGTTTTTGTTTTTTACACAAATTGTTACAGGGGCATATTATCAATTTTTAAATACGTTTTTTTTGCACAGTTTCTTTCACAGTGCAATGTTATGACCTCCAAACGCTTTTACCATAGTGTGTCACTTGTAAACCTTTATGTTTTGATGTTTGCATCACATTAAAGGGGTCATATGATGCAATAAAAATTTTTCCTTTCTCTTTGGAGTGTTACAAGCTCTTGGTGCGTAAAGAAGATCTGTAAAGTTGCAAAGACTAAAGTCTCAAATCCAAAGAGATATTCTTTATAAAAGTTAAGAGTCAGCCACACCTACCTAAAACAGCTCGTTCTAACACACCCCCACATGTCTACGTCATGATGTGGGAAGATTTGCATAACGCCGCCCAAATGTGCACGCAAAGAAAGAAGGCGTAACTTTGATTCTCGCTGTAGTATTGTTGCTGCCGCCGCCATGTCGTAAAGACGCTGTGTGTTGTGAAAGCGAATCTACTTTGTTTGGCCTTCCAAAAGAGGACACGACTAGAAATCAGTGGTTAAGTTGTATTTACAACACCGTTCCGGAACAGTTCAACCCAAATATTCAGATGTGTTCAGCGCATTTTATGGAGGACGAGGACTGTTTCCTGAGAGAGTAGCCTACAATGCCGGTGTCTGTTTCTATAAAGTGGGGCAATTCCAACTTTGCAAGGACAGTCTGGTGCTTCTGACTCGCAGCTTGTAAGTAAGTTTTCATATTTAAAGAATTTGCCACTGATGATTCAAACGTGAGTTTTGAGCAGTGTAGAGTAGCGCTTGTTGTTTGTCGTTTCTCCGATCCCAAATGTAGACATGGTTTCATGTTTACGCAGTGCGATACGCAATGTGTAAAATGACAGTATAAGTCATTATAATCAGTAATTATGTCCCCACTGGATGCAACAAATGCCTCGTTTATAGTGGGTTTTACTGATTTTGTCTCGTCGTGCTGGGAGACAGCAGTATGGTAAGGGGTGTAACATTTCCGTCACACGCTGGAGGTATTCGGCCAATCACAATGCACTGGATAGCTGGCCAATCAGAGCACACCTCGCTTTTCAGAGCGATGAGATTTGTAAAAATCGACGCGTTTCAGAAAGGCGGGGCATAGAGGAGAAACAATAATGTACATTGTGGAAAATAATGCGTTTTTTTTACCTTAAACCCCATAAACACATTGCATTACACCAAATACACAAAATAATGTTATTTGTAGCAACGTCATATGACGCCTTTAATAGCTTCATATGTATGGCTTTTCTGATGTAGTAAACTTGCTCGGTAGCTTATCTAGTGCTGCACTGCGATTGCATTGCGAATAGTTTGAGTACAAGTCCTGTGAAATACAAGTCACATAAATGAACTCAAAGACCTTTTAGAAGCTAGTTAAAATAAAGCGATATGCAATATTATTTACAGTGAATTTAGAACTGCTAAGGGGTGTTGTTACTCCCTTATAAAACAGTTACCAAACAATACATATATTAAAGGCAAAATACATGTATTAATATGTAACTTTTTACATCACTCTGCTAGAAAAATAGTCCCTGACAGTAAATGGCAGTAGAGTGTTCCTGTAACATGCCTCATCGTATGGAATGCATACAGTGGGGAAAATATTTATTTGATCCCCTGTTGATTTTGTAAGTTTGCCCACTTACAAAGAAATGAAGGGTCTGTCATTTTTATGGTAGGTTTATTTTAATGTATAGAGACAGAATACCAACCAAAAAATCCAGAAAAAACACATTATATAAAGGTTAGAAATTGATTTGCATTTCAGTGAGTGAAATAAGTATTCGATCCCCAAGCAAAACATGACTTAGTACTTGGTGCAGAAACCCTTGTTGGCAAGCACAGAGGTAAGATGTTTTTTGTAGTTGGTCACTAGGTTTGCACACATCTCAGGAGGGATTTTAATCCACTCCTCTTTACAGATCCTCTCTAAATCCTTAAAGTTTCTTGGCTGTCATTTGGCAACTCGAAGTTTCAGCTCCCTCCACAGATTTTCTATAGGATTGCGGTCTGGAGACTGGCAAGGCCACTCAGTGACCTTAATGTGCTTCTTTTTGAGCCACTCCTTTGTTGCCTCGGCGGTATGTTTCGGGTCATTGTCATGCTGGAAGACCCATCCATGACCCATCTTCAGTGTTCTGGCTGAGGGAAGGAGTCTCTCATCCAAGATTTTACAGTACATGGCCCTGTCCATTTACCCCTCAATGCGGTGAAGTAGTCCTGTACCCTTAGCAGAAAAACATCCCCAAAGCATAATGTTTCCACCTCCGTGCTTGACTGTAGTGATGGTGTTCTTGGGGTCATAGTCAGCATTTCTCTCCCTCCAAATACAGCGAGTCGAGTTAATGCCAAAGAGCTCAACTTTGGTCTCATCTGACCACAGCACTTTCTCCCAAGCCTTCTCTGAATAATTTAGATGTTCTTTGACTAACTTTAAATGGGCCTGTACATTTGCCTTCTTGAGCAGGGGGACCTTGCGGGCGCTGCAGGATTTCAGTCCATTGCGGTGTAGTGCGTTACCAAAGTTTTGCTTGGTGATTGTGGTCCCAACTGCCTTAAGATCATTAACAAGCTCCTCCCATGTAGTTCGGGGCTGATCCCTCACTTTTCTCATGATCATCCTTACCCCATGAGGCAAGACCTTGCACGGAGCTCCAGACCGAGGCCGATTGTTGGTTGTTTTGTATTTCTTCCATTTCTGAATAATCGCACCAACAGTTGTGTCCTTCTCACCAAGCTTCTTGCTGATGGTCTTGTAGCCCATTCCAGCCTTGTGCAGATCTACAATCTCATCTCTGACATCCTCTTTGGTCTTGCCCATAGTGGTGGGAGAGGTTGGAATGGAAGATACAGATTGTGTGGACATTGGGAGTAGCTTCTTAAAGTGGCAGGACTAATCTGTGTTCCACATGGGCACATAACCAATCTGTGGGAGCCAGAATTCTTGCTGGTCGGTAGGGGATCAAATATTTATTTCACTCACTGAAATGCAAATCAATTTCTAACCTTTATATAATGTGTTTTTTCTGGATTTTTTCGTTGGTATTCTGTCTCTATCCGTTAAAATAAACCTACCATAAAAATTACAGACCCTTCATTTCTTTGTAAGTGGGCAAACTTACAAAATCAGCAGGGGATCAAATAAATGTTTTCCCACTGTATCTAAACTGATACCGGAACTGTTCTCATGCGTTGTGTTATTATTTTTTTTAAACAATATGATATGTACTCGTATATCTGCTTATCTCTTAGCAGAGTCAAAGGTGTGTGTATTTAGAGTAATGTACAACGGCTTTGAACTTGGCATAACCTGTCAAAATCAAGGATAGAACTATCTCTTTTATGATGACATGGTTTCTTCGGCAAATGCATTTTTATTTCAGGTTTGTTTTCCTTCACACTATTGGTTAGGTTTAGTATATAGGGTATGTTATTTTCAAACATAATGCAGCATTAACCTTTTAGTGCCAATCACCTGACATTTCATTTCCAAACTGCTGTATGCGCATTGACATAAAATGTTCTGAACATATGTGTTTGCATCAGGGAAAATATAAGCTTAAATCATATTTCAATGCATTAGTGTGCAGATAATCATTTATATTGTACATCCTGTGCATGTCCTGTTGTAATGGAGTGACTATCTAAATATACATTTAATGAAAATGTTGAGAATTTAACACCTCTACTCAAACATCAATCTGTGAAAGAGGTTAATTATTTCTGACTCCCAATGGGAGTCATATATTGATTGATTAGTCGAACTTTGTCTGGTTAGATACAATTTAACAACTGATTTGCTCATGTCTCTCTGTATTCACAGGATTGGCCAAGCGAGTTGGAGCTCGTTTACTCCTTGCCTCAACTTCAGAAGTGTATGGAGGTACTTGTAAAAATATTTCCATTCTAATGCTTAAAATGATGGAAAGGGGGCACTAAATAATTAGATATGTGTTGTATGTACATACTAGCATTTATACAGTGACATACATTTTTCGGACAACACCATCCAATGTGCATTTGGTTTACGACATCAGAGAACTGCAGTCAAATAGCCTTAGCACTTTATATGTGTGTACCACATTTTGAGTTGAAATCAAAGGCTAGAAAGGACAGGGAAGGAATAGTTCAGTCAGTGTGAGAATGCATGAGTCTGCTATCTGAAAAGATTTTGGTAGAGGTGAACTTTATGCTTGTTCTATGTAATAATAAAGAACCTGATGCCAATTGTGAAGCATGGTTGTGGGAGCGATGCAGTGGAGGCTGCTTTGAGTTCATCTTGAAATTGCCACACAAATAATGTGACTTAAAAGGAAATATTATGGCCATGTCAAAACCTGAAGGATATGCTATGGGGAGGCGAACAGAGTGTGCAAGAATGTTTTCTCCAAGTCAGTGAAATCAATCAGAACAAATGTCTACAAGAAGTCTAAAGATGTCTTCTAAAAGAGACAACTTCAGCTCTTGAGGCTAAGGGGGTTTCCATACCATTGTTTAAATTGTAATTTTCAATGCAAAGAAAGTGAATTGAACAGGTCACCTGCACACCTCTTAAATCAGCAGTAATTGCACTGCTGAAATGACCCAACAACACCTTTTCTGCTTAATCTCTTTGAGATGGGTATAGGGATGCACGATATATCAGCCACCATATCGGTATCGGCCGATAAATGCTCATTTTTTCTGTTATCGGTATCGGCCTGATAAGAAAATTTGGCCGATATCTTAAAGCCGATAAATAATGCATTATTTCCGGTATAATTATTTATTTTTGACTCACTGAAAGGAAACTGTAATTGATCTCCTGTGCTTTGATGGTTCAATAATCAGCTGATTTGGGAATGAAGACATATCTCTGTCTATCAAGAGAGAAATAAAGTTATAAGATATGTGTAGTCAAGGTTTGTTTTTTTTTTGTTTTTTTTTGGTATATTCTTTTTGTATTTTTTCTTTTTAATATCTTTCAGCTGGGCAAATGGCATTCATTACATGCAAAAAAAAAAAAACTAGAAAATGACAGTTCCATCAATTCAACTGTTTAGCCACTTATTGCCTTCAAACTGCGTAAATCATGGGGTAATTTTCATTTTTGGGTGAACTATCCCTTTAATCATTGGAATTATTTTCAGAATGTTTTTGATTAACATTAATATTGATTAATGATAAAAACATTGACAACCAATCAGAGTCCACCTGACTTTAACAAGCTTTAGCCTTTATGACAGCAGATGACTTCCAACAAAAATAACTTTATAGTAACTTCATGGTTATTGTTGTTGGTGTGAACCGGCCTTTAAAATTTTGCCCAGTTTAGCAGCAACTAGTAACCCCAGACAAGTGTCTCTAAGTACCCAAAGGGCCATCAACTTTTTGTTTTCAGACTTTCACAGCAAGTGGCTTCGCAAAAAGACTGGATTACTGCAAAGTCATTATGTCAGATGCTTAGTCCTGTTAATCATAAGCAGGACATACAGGAGCAATCAAATAATTTACAAATGTAAGCTTTTCTGAAAATCCAGAGTTTTTTTTTTTTTTATTGCATCTGCCATCTGCAGTTTAGTGGTATATTAAAACCTGATAATGTCAATATATAATGTCATATTTTTGAGGTATATGATTTTTTTCATAATTATTGAATCCCCATTCAGCATTGCTTTTTTTTTAAGTCACTAATTTGTTTTGTATGGTACAAAAATAAACCTTTAAGAAGCTATAACTAAACTGAATTAGCTTGAATGCATAAATTTAGCCCATGCATTTGCTAAAATTGAGCTCAAAAGAGCTCTCACAAAAACTAAAGAGAATAAATTGTTACATTAGAAAGTTGATGGTTACAAGAACATTTTCAATACAATAAAACTTCCTAAAGACACAGCTAGCAGTCTATTCAGAAGTGTAAAATGTGTTGCACAATATATATACATGTATGTATGTATGTATGTATATGTGTGTTTGTTTGCTTATATTTATTCATTTATTTTAGGGCATTGAATAAAAAGCACAAATTCATCAAGGGAATGTAAAATGTTTTGAACCTTTTTATGCCTTTATGGTTTATTGACAGAGTCTTTTTTTTAATCATGTATTTATTCATAGTTCTGTGGCTATAGAAATGCATTGAGACCATTTATAAAAATGTAATTTTTCCTTTTTTTATTTTTTATTTTGCTGTATGTAAAATGGGTGTCTGGATGTTATATTTTAGTTTTATGTTATGTTTTAGTTCTCCCTCTTGTTTTACAAATTTTGATATTTGAGTTAAATGTAACGCATAGGGGGTTGTGTATCATATATCATGTTTGTGTCTTCAACTAGACCCAGAGGTGCATCCCCAGAATGAGGACTACTGGGGTCATGTGAACCCTATTGGCCCCCGGGCTTGTTATGATGAAGGGAAACGTGTTGCTGAGACGATGTGTTATGCCTACATGAAACAGGTAAGAGTGAAATTCACCCATCTATTACTGCTTGCCACTGTTTAGCAGTTGGATTTCTGTATTTATATTTATTTATCCAACCCTGAAGGTGTATTAACCTCAGAGCTCAGAAATGTGCCGTCACATTGTTATTCCAGTCTACTCCATGTTCTGTCTCCATGTCCAATCTCTATTGTAATCTCTATTGTCTCTTTTGCTATTGTTTATACATCAAAGGGCTAACATTTCTATACTTGGAGGAGTGACAAATATTATATAAAAAAACAAGGGAGCTTGTCAACCTCACAGCAGCACAGCTGATGCACGGTTTGATGAGAAACTGAATGTGAAACCAAAATGGTGAGCCAAACCATTAGCAGCATTTTTAGATGGAAACAGTGGGTCTCATTCATGCATGAATATGTGCGTGAAATCTGCATACAAACATTTTCACGAACAAATCATGATTAACCAATAACTTTCGCACTAAAATGTATTCTAAATTTACGGGAAAAATCACACATACGGAAAAATAACATACTTTGGGCAGCTTTGTAAATGTGTTAAGATTAAGTTTATACATTAGTACATTTATACATTCTTTTTTTTTCTTCTCTCTTTCCATCTCGAATAATCTACTTTATATATATACAAGTCCAATCAGTATAATCAAACACAGCTGGACTCAAATGAAGGTGTAGAACCATCTCAAGGATGATCAGAAGAAATGGACAGCACCTGAGTTAAATATATGAGTGTCACAGCAAAGGGTCTGAATACTTAGGACCATGTGATATTTCAGTTTTTCTTTTTTAATAAATCTGCAAAAATGTCAACAATTCTGTGTTTTTCTGTCAATATGGGGTGCTGTGTGTACATTAATGAGGAAAAAAATGAACTTAAATGGTTTTAGCAAATGGCTGCAATATAACAAAGAGTGAAAAATTTAAGGGGGTCTGAATACTTTCCGTACCCACTGTATATATGTACACACACAAGATATAGAGGTGTACAACACATACATAATAATCTTACACCAACACTTCACATAATTACATGTAAATTTAACTTCATAATTACATGTAAATTTAACTTCATTGTGCTTTTGTTTTGGCTTAATTGGTTTGTTTATTGTCAGACTTGCTTTACATTTACAGCAATTTTTTCTTCTATTTTGTACAGTTTTTTTGTATGTCCTATTTTGTCTTGTTCTAAAAGCTAATTAAAGCTAAAAAAAAAGATTATACATTAGTTATTTTATCATAAATATGTTTTATCATATTCAGTGAAGTTTGTGCATACAAATCCGAAATAATTTGCATAATTATTAGTAAATGAGACCCAATGTCTTCTAGTTCTAGCATTTACATGCTGTCATTGAAGAGACGTTCCCTGGTACAGCGAACGATCATTTCCAGAGGTTGTTAGACAATCAGAAAGTAGTTTAGTTTTTGCTGTTGTTCTGTTACATTTACATTTTGTTCTATCATTACTTTTGGTATAATACTTTGAGCTTTTGACTGATGCACTTTTGTGATTTTTATGTCATCAGTTAAAACCATATTGTATGTGTTAGATGCGGAATTAAAAACACATTACTTAATTCTCACTTTCAGTGGCTAAATATAATGTAATGGCAAATAAAGTCCAGCGGCCTGCCTGTTAAACATCTTGCTATTACCTAAAGGTTGATAATTTGGGGCTCCGTTTGGTTGACAGACACACAGGCAAGATCACAACAATCATCTGGCTCTCTGGATCTATGCGACACCTTCATTTCCTGCCTGTCTTCTCGTTAAACATTGTGTTATGATTGATTGGCACCAGCCTTTGGTGCAGCTGATTTGATCTGTTTTTCTTCACTTGGTGTCACTCTCAGATTGTCTTTTATATTCACTGTTCCTCAAATACATACATTGTCACTCTACGTGTCACCATATGAGAAACGCTCCCTCACAAGTTTGATTTGAATATCATCAGCGACATGTGGCATCTGGCATATTTCTTTTTAAAATGAAATTCAATGACAATGTTTAATTGTGATCAGAGTGCAAATGCGCACACACACACAAACCCCAAGACAATAATGTGCCCAGAATATTCTTTGCTACCTGCATCGACCTAAAATTGACTTGTCTGCTAAATTCGTTTAACCCAAATAAATGCTGTGGCTCCAACATATCAAGAGCATGTCCGCTACACCGCCACAGCTCTGACTGCATTGTGTTTGCACCAAAAACTCAAAAATTCCCATGATATGTGCACTTAATTTCCGTTAACTCCTGTCTCATTTGTTTTGTTTGAGTGGTTATTATATTCTTGGAAGTCCACTTTGTAGATTTGCAGGTTGGTAAAACACATATGTGTCACCTTTGACCTCCATGTCTTGTGATGTGCCTTTCTTCCAAATGACTTAATTAGTCCACTGCAATCCCTTGTGCCGTCTCTCCATCCCTTACATCACCTGCACTTATCAAGCATTTTCCTTTACGAGCTTCCTTCGTCTGTTGGGCCTTATAGCTCTGGCTTTGGCTGTAATTCATGTCTGTGTCTCTGCTGTCACCTCAGTCATCAGGGGCCTGAATTGCAGCTTTCCGGCATTGTTGAGACCTATCACTGCTCTGAAAATGCTCTCTCAGTCCTCATTCAAACTAATGGAAAGCATTGATTTAAAGCCTCTTTCCCTGTAGACAGCTTTGCTGCATGCTCTCATGCTGCAAACTATTCCTTACAGTTTTGTTCCAGGCTATTTTGAAGGTGTCACTTTAGGTCGAAATGTGATTTGCTTTGCCACACATTAAAGTGTCCCTATTATGTCATTTTTACAGTTCCTAATACTGTTTTGGTAGTCTCCTAAAATAGGATTACATGCATGTAAGGTCAAAAAAGGCTTTTGTTTCTCAAAATATGTATTTAACATCACCTCATTTTCCAGCGATTCTCAAACGATTCTTTCAAAGCAGTTCTAAGATTAAAAAATAAAAATAAAACCCTTAAAGGGGTCATATGATTCTTTAGGGTCTTAATGAAAATTCTGTAACACAGTTTGGTGAAAATTTCTCAATGGTAGTGTAAAAACACAGCTCTTTTCAGATCAAGCCGTTTTTGTAGCATTTCCCTTTAAATGTTAATGAGCTCTGCTGACCCCGCCCCTCTCTTCCGAGCTTCTGTTTACTTTAGCCGCATTCATCGTGAAACTTGCTAATTAGCAAATTTTTAGGAAAGGCGATTTGCAAAGATTCATTACTAAACATTATACTCACTTCTTCTGTAGATGAGGCTGGATCATGAATAATTCACACAAAATAGACACATTTAGGCAGATCGGGGGAGCATTCCCTTCAGAAACAAATGTCTCAGATGTCGGGAGTAAATGACGAATGCTATGTTCATTATTACATCCAACAACAGAACACCTCAATCGCTTGTTTGGAGTCATTCTTGTCTACATCTGCTCCGGTGGTGAAACAATGGCAGACTGATGACAGCTCACTCAGGGCAGGTCTAAGGTAAGACACCAGTCCAGTCTGTGCTGAAACGCTACTGTCAATCAAACTATCATGGGAGGGGCCTGTCTGTTTGATGTCACACAGAGGCATTTGAGATCGGCTCGATTTGAGAAAGGGGTAAAGATTTTAGTAGATTAAAAAAAACCACTGGGTGGATTTTTATCATCATAGGGTGGTTGTGTACACACACTGCCAACACACATTTCAGTTCAAACTACTTGTAGAAGTGCATATAGCATTCTATGACCCCTTTAAATCTCTCTAAACCCCTCCTTTCCGTGAGCCTACTCTGCTCTGATTGGTCAGATGGCCCAGACTGTTGTGATTGGTGTACTGCGTATAGCACGTATCAGAAACGATACGCCTATTGCCATAGTTCCGTATATTGAATGCTCGATAGAAAATATAAACATCTATTATTTATCATACTTGTGATTCAGTGGAGCCAGCTGGTCCAAAAAAAAACGGTACTGAGCCAAGTGTTTAGTGAATCCCGCGTTGAACTCCCAAGATTTTTTTTTTAACTCCCCAAGATTAGAGAAGCAGTCGTCAGTAAAATGACGTGTTTGTGGGTGGGGTCAAGTTGTTTGCTGCTGGCCAACGTAGAACATAGGCAGAATTAGGCAAATGTGTTCCCACGTGACGTGTAGCCATCACGGAAGTGGGATTTGAATTACTAATGACTCGTTTAGGCTGTAGAGAGTTAATTCTATATTTTGGGAGACAATAACTTTATCGTGCACTTTTTCGGCTTTACAACTTTGCTAATTGTTTACATTCACATACAGCTACATTACACACTGCATGAAAGGCAATATTGGAAATGGCATAATCGTGGCACTTTAATGAGATTTCACAGTGTGAGTTGGTCTGTTCTTTCTTGCTTTCTTTCTTTCTTTAGTTATTTTTATTTTTATATATTTGTTTTTAAAAAAATGAGACAAAAATATAAGAGGGTTTGCATAAACTGGGCCTGAAATCAGGAAATGACTTGAGCCCCAACTTGGTTTGTGATTGTGCATGTGCACAGCCCACTGATTTTTTTTTTTTTAAGGTTTATGCATGTTTATTGTCATCAGAGATTGTTCATGTCATCAGAGAACCAAGGCTATTAAAGTTACCTAACATTTTATGCACTTGTATCACATACTTGCTTTAGGCGTTGTGTCTTACTGGTGGTGAAATCACAGTAACCGATGGCCTTGTCATCGCAACTGAAATGTCATGCTCACGCACATGTTCTGTAATCACATGATGGCCTTGCAATCAGGCGGGTGCTTTTCCTTGCTAAAAAGGCCACTTAAATTGGCTGTCCTTGTTTTGTCCTCGTTACATGTAGTCTGGCATTTTTGCTGCCCATCCTTCATTTATAATGCTATTCATTAAAGTGTTCATGTTTTTATTCATGTCAACGGAGTTAATTATAGAGCTGCTGGACCCAAAAAAAACTACTATTTCTGTTAAAATCCCAGTCTCTCTCTTATGTTGATTCAAGGCCAGTCTTTGATGCAGGCACAAGTACAGGCTTTACCATGACACGGCCTGCCTTTAATGATTTATGTGTCATGTTATGATATCATGTTAAGTATTTAGCAGTTATAAGATGTATTATTATTTTATTTCCATGCCTCTTATTATAGCTGTTAATTCAGTTCACAGATAAATCATTTATAATAGGCAAGACGACATTCCGTGTAAAAATACGAATAGTGAATTTTGGTGGCACGGTCACTTAAAAGATTTCTAATTACATTAGGGCTGCACAATTGATCCAAATACAATTTCTAATGCCACGATTATGACACAAACGGCTCGAATAGTTCCGGGTTTGATGAAGGCCACCTTCCGAAAAACAAAATGTGGTGTGATTGGTTAGCTGTCCCAGTGCGTTGTGATTGGCGAACAGCTTAGATGGTGTTTCAGTACTGCCATGCCCCTTGCCCAAACAGCAAGTTCTGTCTGCTCCGGTATAGTTAAGGATGTATCGCCATATCAATTTGAGCCGGATTCAGACCCCGAGAATATTAAACAAGAGGATCGCGCAGAACCTTTGCACGCACGGATATGGACGGACATGGCGGAAACTTGACACTACAGCAGCTCTTCTTCTTCTTCGTTTTCTCTGGTGCACTAACTCTGCAGCAGCACTTTGTCGTCGTCGTCTTGTCTGATGCGCTCAACCAAGCGTTCTAACATGACCTCGCCCCTCCCCACCCCCCAACCATACGAATTTCCGTAGGCGGCAACCATTTTAATGATATTCTAATGAGCCGCTTTGTGACATCACAAAACTCGGAAAACAATGCTGAAGTCCAAACGATCGTTGAAGTTCTTGAAAGGGGATTTTTTTTTAAACGAAATCTCTCCCTTTGGAGTGGACTTTGAAATTTGTAACTTTGTAGATCCTTTTTATTGCCAAACATACACACTACACACTGACTAAAATTTAAAAAAAGTGAAAAAGCATAATAGGAACTCCTTTAAGATAAGTGTAATTGGACTTTGTAGTTTGTGCAATGTGCATTGCTTAAGGGAACAGTGGTAAGATGTAGATTTTAAAATATTTTGTCTTGTCCCATTTTGTTATGCAGAGATCATTGTAAGTCATTCATATTTTAAATTCCCTGAATTCTGTAATGCAGACGGATCCATAGGGGCCTTTGGGAAACGTCATTATTTTTGCAGTTCAATTGAATAGGGATGCTATTTGAACAGAAATAAACAGTTTCAATTATTGACGACTTCTTTGCTTTGCTTCTTCCCTGTGATCTTTCTTTTGATTATTATTTAATTTTTTTAATTGACGTGACCATGTCTTCTAGCCTTTTCACCCTGTTTTGTTTGAGATTGCTAGTTTGGCAAGCTTGGGGCATCGTGGAGAATACTAAGTGATGTGTTACTTCAAGATGGTAAAGTGTTTTTGAGTAGAAGTTGTCAACCTCTTCTGACCCAGAGATGCTTCATGACACACTCAGCCACCTCAGAGATGCTATTAAATGAACATGTCAGATTGACATTGTCATTACTTTAATTATTAACATTAACAAAAATTAAAGGTATAGTTTACCCAAAATTGGGCATTCTGTCATCATTTACTCACCCTCATGATGTTCCAAACCTGTATGAAGTTTTCTTCTTTTGAAATGCAAAAGAAGGTATTTTGAAGTCTAATTAATTTAGACTTATTTGTATTGCCGTCTTCTGGATTTAAAAAAGTCATGAGTCCTATAATTATTTTAGGCCTCTTTTTATAACCTCTTGTAAACAGGATCAAATAAAAGTTAGTCAGTATAAGTTAGCATGTTCATTGGTCATAAGTCATAGTTCATTACCACGGTTAGGGTTAGGTTAGGACAGGTGGCAAAATCACAAGAAAAGCTTGATGTGTACTTATACATCAACTTGCATGTGTAACTATGTTTGTTTGGATATTGAGAATCTTGTCATTTAATTTGTAATGTTTCAGATATGCACTTTTCTATATAAGAACAATATAAGAATACAGCCCATCATTGTAAAGTACAGGAGCTGTATTATAGAAACATCCTAACTCAGAATATTATTCTATCGGTTTAGTAACCATGACAATTTCACTTGACTCAAGAAATTAAAATGTGTTCTTGTCTTGCTCAGCCTGAAGAGAAGTGGTACAGTCGCTTAAACTGCAAACATGAGAAGATTATGAATCCATACAAGTTTCCCACTGACATTTTGAAATGCTCTGTGGCTTTTAATACTTTAACATTGCACCTCACATTGACTACACAAATGAAGTATTTTGAGTCAGATACACAAATCATTTTGTTGTGACGTCTGTACTAGGGGATAACCTGATTTCATAAAAAAAAGTCTTATAAATGTGGTGATCTTTTTATTGGTTTGCATGTAAACCAGTAAAAAGGGTTATTTCAGTAAGCTGATTGTGGTAGTTATCTGCATATTAGTATGCATGCAAATATGCCTATTGAATGTTAATTAAGTTTTGTCACTGCTCTATGGAAATGAAACGTGCTGTCATCTGATACTCTAAACTTCTTAAACTCTTTTAGATAGAAAAGTTAGATTGAGCTTTTTTGATAATTCATGTTACACTGTAACCATAAAATAAATACATAAATAAAACGACAACATAGAAAAACTAATAAAGACCTTGCAGAAAATTACCAGTACATTTCCTTCAACCCTAAAACACAACACAATACAATGTGTAATACAAAAATGTGTATAAAACACCTGTACAAAATTATATTAACATGTAATTTTCATATTAACAGTATATTGGGCTGTATTTTAACAGAGTGCAGGTTATCATCCCTCTTAAGAGATGCAGAAATTGTAGTCAAGGGACCTTAAAGCTGTGTACCCTCTCAACTTCCAGGGTGCTGATGGGTAATGGATAATTATTATAATGTTACATTAATACAAAATGAAATGAACATGGCCAAAGTAAGTTGTGAGATGGGATGTTAGAAATATGAAAGCACTGGCATTTGCATGATGCAAAAGACTGAGAGCGTTGCATTTCTTCCTCTGTAATGCTGACAGAGCTACAGGCCCTGCATCAATGACAAACACCTCTGAATGTGTATGGGCTACATGCTTTTTAATAGGAGAGTTTCTACAGTTTAGACAGGTGGATCAAGGAAATTTGATGATTAATGTCACATTTGTTTGAAATATGATGCTGTATGTCAGTGTGTTAATCACATATGCCATCCATACTTAATGTGAGTGTGTTAACAGATAGGCCCAGTTAGAAACGAAAGGAAAATAGAAGCATTTGCACTTGTGACTTGAGACTATTGAATGAAAATTTGAAGATATTGGTACAAGGAGCTCATGTATCAGTGCAATATTGTCAAGACAAAGAATCAGTGTAACTCTAGTAATACATTTTGAGCTTCAGCTGCATATAATCCTGAATCTTCACAGTTGGCGGAATAATTAACACTTGCTGCTGAACTCACAGTGTTAAAAAGGTCTGCATGTTTCTGTGTCTCACAGGAAGGTGTGGAGGTGAGAGTAGCTCGGATCTTCAACACCTTCGGGTCTCGCATGCACATGAATGACGGGCGAGTGGTCAGTAATTTCATTCTGCAGGCTTTACAGGGAGAGCCGCTGACGGTAAGACCCATTCACCTCATTAAAATATTGAACCACATGCAATGTTAATTACACCACCTAACTCTCAGTTACTGCTTTGACTCATTTCAGACTCACACAGACACACAAATGGGTATTACTTCCATTTGCGGCCTTGTGAAATTAAACTCCCATAAAACACGCTTTTATATCATTAATTTTAATCTACATATAGTGTCTAACAGTGGGCATCCATACAGAATGCCTTTATTTCCTTACCTACTGTATTAAGAACTGTCATCTCAAATCACTAAATATTTTACGATGAAATAGATGGTCGTGGAAATTGCATTACATTTTTTTTTTTAATGGTTAATTTAATGCTGACATTTTAAATGCACACAATTAAATAATATTTTCACACTTTTTGCGTAATGTTATGCAAAAATGAATGGGTTTTGCATCTTTCTTATGCATACAATGTATTTAAAAATTAGCAAAGAAAAATTCTGACATTTTTAATGTGACCTTCATATAGGCCTGGCCGATAAAACGGTATCGGTATTTATCAACAGTACACCTTCATTCATGACAATAGAAAAAATGTTCGATATAGCACACAATAGTTTCAGGCTCGTTTCATTTATTGGCGCTTGCTATGAGTGACAAGTAGACAGCACACACGAACACGTGCTGAAATGAGTGCTATGCCTGCCTGCGATGAGGAGATTTGAAAAAAAAAATATTAATCATATTTAAAAACGGTGCATTTGAATTTTAGCTGTACCGTCAGGGAGCCTTATCAGTCGCGCTCAAGATGCGGTGATGATGATGTAAGTGTCGTTGTGTGTTATGCCTACTTCACACTACAGGATT
This sequence comes from Sinocyclocheilus grahami, assembly GCF_001515645.1. Lineage (NCBI taxonomy): Eukaryota > Metazoa > Chordata > Actinopteri > Cypriniformes > Cyprinidae > Sinocyclocheilus > Sinocyclocheilus grahami. The sequence continues at coordinate 978,305 of NW_015505592.1, forward strand.
TTAAACCCAATTTAAGTCCGATTTGCAAGTCTACTATTATTTTGCTCATTGCACCCTCCTGGAGACCAGCCAAAAGTTTCCTCAACAGTTATTTATCTGCATATAAAATATATGAAAGGTGGTTTTTGTTTAGTTACAGTGGTATACAGTGGTTAAATTTAAACCTTTTTTTATACTGCTCTTTGTTTAAAAAGGTTATGAAAATGTTCAATAATTATTGATACCGAATGAAATGAATCATTATATCGTGATACTTTTTTTTTTTTAGCTATATCACCCAGCCTTACCTTCAGAGAGGAAAAAAAAAAACTTTTTTTAGTACAGAAATCAGCATTTGAACGCTTCCTTATTGTAAACACTTCAGCTGACTTGAAGAGTTTTCATACTTATTGACTGTTCCTTGTAGAAGCTCCTTACATGTGCTGTGATGACTGATTGTGGTTCTGTTTGTTTCTCCTGCAACTTTTTCAGGTCTATGGTTCAGGGTCTCAGACAAGAGCTTTCCAATATGTGAGGTAAGCACTACAATCTATGTATGAGTGGGTCTTCATTTTTGTTCACATGCAAAAGTAAATAGGATGAAAAGTACTATAAAAAAAATATAAAAACAACAAAATATAGGAACATAATCCTATGATTGGCTGATTACCGCTTCATTTTGAACGGTGTATTTTCACAACAGTCCACAAATAAATTGGAAAAAGGAAATGATCTGTGAAAGATGTTTAAAGTCAGCACTCAGCTTGCTTAAACAAGAGCTTTATCTCTGTGTCTGAGGTAAAAACAAGATGTAATTGGCTTGTTGTGTTTAAACAAGCAATGTTACAAATTATGTGAGGGAGGGGAGGGGGGGGGGGCTACTACCATGAACAAAAATGTATGCAACACATCCATCTGTCTTTTTTCTTTCCATTTCCTTCCATTTTTGTGTCACCTCTAGTTTTGTTTATTATTCCTTCTAATGTTATTGTGCATGTGAATGATAAGAGTAGAGAGAAAGCCCATCTGGTCTCTGTAATGTCAAAGGAACAGCACAAATGAAACACGTGAACAAACAAAAGTATTAAAATGAGTCTGATCAGCGCAGTGCCATGTTTTGTCTTAATGAAATAAACCTCAGGGAAAAACAGACCTTCCTGACAGATTTCTCCATGGTGTTTTCAAGAACGGAGGTCTGCTTTTGAAGGGATTACTAATGCCTTCTGGTAATTGCATTGAAAGTATTTCAAAGGCTGAACACTGTTTATTGATTTAAAAGGCTGCAGAGTTTGTGTACAGACTGATAATGTGGTGGTGCTTTGGTGGAAGCAAATTTATCAGCTGTTAATGGGCTTTGGACTCGTCCCCATGTGATATCCATGAAACTGGAAGTGAGAAATACAAATGACTGGTGGATATGGATAAATGTATATCCTTACATATGTATATATACATTGCATATACATATGCTTTAAATATACAGAATTTCTCATTACTGTTTCATTTAGCTTAATAAAGACTGTCTAGTTTATACATCTAATTAGTACTCTAATGCTGAATAGGAAAAAAAAAATAGTGTCAACTTAACCCTCCTCCCTCCCCCTGCCGAGTAAAATTAAGTTCCTGTACGATGATCAAAACATTTTATGAACAGAAATCGAGTCCATCAAAGATTTTGATTGTATCTACTTCAGCAGTATTTATTTAAATGCTGTTGAATGATTTGTGATCATGTTATCTTATATCAAAAGCTCATATACCCTTAGCTGGCTGTTCAGTCACCTCGGGGCTCAGAGCATTTGCTTCAAAGCCGGCTGACCACCGCAGCTAGAATAATGAAGAATGGAATAGTACTTCGGTTCCATCCACTATTTCTGCTTTACACAGATTTTCGTCTTTGTGTGTTTTTGGATCCGAAGATGCTGTACTAGAAGGACTTTAATAGCTCTCCCTATCATATAACAGAATAAAACACAAATTGCTGGAATAACGCAAGGAATGATGGAAAATCCTGTCAATGGCAGGGACAGAGTTAATAGAATCTAAATATTTTCTAGATGGTTTACACATATAGTATTGACAATATTTGTAATTTTCATAGGATAAATGGCTTCTTAAATTTGAAAATATATATTTGAGTTGACCTGTCTTTGAATCTGAGCATAGGTAAGCCATCCCTGTCACAAAACTGACCCAATCTGAGAAAAGGGGGGTGATATCAATTTCCCCAGTCTGTTGGCATAGTCTGGTGAAATATATCATTTAGGCAGAAGGAATGCATTGGTCTGGCAAAGCCATCATGTAGCACCAACCCTGTTTATGAAAGTGTCGTATGACCTTCACCATTTGTGTCAGGAATTTTGTAAATGGCACTTTAATCTGACTGTCATGTATATTTCATCAGGTGTCCACCTGTACAGAATGGTCAAAATCAGTGGCACCTGCAGGTGTACGGCTGTACACACTGTGCATACCATGAGTGCTCTGATTGATCTGAGAAAGTTTTCCCTGCGAGTATTTTAGCAGTTATTATCTATTTGTGTCCCGTATTTTTGTCGAATGAACCAGCGATGTCAATAATTTGTGATTAAATCATTCTTTTGAGTTGGTTCTCTGTTTTCGGTGAAAATCATATAGACTTTCCCTGGATCTGAAATTAACAGGGGCTTGAGGCAAAAATGCCACCAAATTGAACAAAAAAGCCCCTGCACAATTAAACTAAATCGATCACGGCTGTCGCGAATAAAGTGAAAATGAAATGAAAATTTAATTGATTGCGGCATTACATTTAGATCTACTCATATTGCATCATATTTCTTTTTACGTGGTTTACAGCATTGTGCAGTATCACCAATCACACGATTCTGTTGAGTTTATGAATGCAATAGCCAATCAGAAGCATTCATATAAGTCATCACTAAAGCACCAGAGTTTTGTTCAGTGCGTGCACTCGCTGACTGAATTCTGCACTCTCGCAAATTCTCTCATCATAAACAACAAAGTGCAGATGTATGTGCGATGGAAGTAAGAGACTCATTTGACAATGTAGACAGCTTCATTTATAATAACAGGAGTTATTATCAGTGATAAAGGGATTATGTAAATGTTCTTTGCTTGCTTTTGGTACATAATTTATTTGCTGTTTGAATAAAAATGGAAATTAAACAAAGTAATGAAATACTTTAGTAACTTACAATGTTTTTATTAAATCGTGATCACGTTAAATATAAATTCAGTCATATTTAAGTATTTTATGACATGACACCCATATCTGGTACTTGCTTAAAAGGATATGTTTATGATGTGCGTAGTTAATAGATTACACTAACATTAGGCTACTGTTATCCTTATACCCTGGAGTTGGTTCACCGCTTATGATGAATCATCTGAAGTGGTTTCTGAGTCAGTAAAACAAACAAGAACACAGAGACCAAACTGTGCTGGGTGAAGTGGATGATCAAATACAAACAACTGAAACAAAACACTACATTTTGAAATGTATCCTTAAAAAATTCCTGTGAATAAGTGGCCATTCACACTGAATTGTTTCCCATGTGAACATGTGATGGATGTCTTTGACCATTTCATTGCTTTCTGCCATTTTCAGGGTTAAAATATTTTTTTTGTGTGTCTAGAGACACCTTCATTTAAAAAAAAAAAGTGTATATATATATTATATATCGCCCCTGGTATGATCTCAAAATATATTGTGACACTGTTTGTAGATGATATTTTGAGTGTAATTGAATTATGCCAGTTTCATCTAGAGGTATATGGCTGCTTGGCTCCATCTTTAGAAGACTCATCATTCTGGCAGGGTGAGATATCGGAGCCATCACTGGTTATTTGAAGTCTCACTCTCTTGGTAGAACAAATATTCTCCTGTACGAGCAGTTCACTTAATTAGGACTGTGTAACATAAGACATAGGATTGACTGCAGAATTTTCCTCCAGCTTTCCTGTGAATCTTTTCAGACTTCTGACTTTCTGAGGCCACAGTCCTCAGAAAGTAATGATTGAGTGTCTAAAAGCTATGCCCAGCTTTTAACAGTCTGTTCATACAGTATACAGAATATTCTAATGGCCCCACTGAAGGAAGTGTTTTTGGCAGTTATTATGACAGTGAGGAGTTCATTTAAATCATGATTCAGCCACATTCAAGCAGCATAATAATTCAGAAGGAAATGTAGGGTGAGTTCATACTGCATCCTGCTGGTACAATGGCTTTGCAACATTACCATTCAACATATAGTGAGTTTGATATTTAGAGGGTAATTTAGGATATTTCGCTTTTCCTTTATACAGTCTCTTAATATGTGCAGTAGTGAATGAATGAATGAATGATGCATTTATATAGCGCTTTATTGTGTATTGCTGTACAACCAAAGCGCTTTACAATCATGAGGGGGGGATGATTCAGCCACATTCAAGCAGCATAATAATTCAGAAGGAAATGTAGGGTGAGTTCATACTGCATCCTGCTGGTACAATGGCTTTGCAACATTACCATTCAACATATAGTGAGTTTGATATTTAGAGGGTAATTTAGGATATTTAGCTTTTCCTTTATACAGTCTCTTAATACGTGCAGTAGTGAATGAATGAATGAATGAATGATGCATTTATATAGCGCTTTATTGTGTATTGCTGTACAACCAAAGCGCTTTACAATCATGAGGGGGGGTCTCTCCTCAACCACCACCAGTGTGCAGCATCCACCTGGCAGCCACAGGACAACGGCGCCAGTGCGCTCACCACACACCAGCTATAGTGTGATGCAATATACCCCCCCCCCCATACAAAATTCTAAATCAGTTTTTAATAAATGAAACGACCACAGAAACATTAAAATAATCACATTAACAACGATGGACGGATTTTGAATTAAGAAAAAATGTTGGTTGTGTGACTGCAACCAACAAAGTTTTGACAAAAAAAAAAAAGGTTTTATAAAATGATAAACCTCACATTTCAGACTAACAAAAGGGATATGAATTAAAATGATGAATGATTATATGTATTTTATCTGCTCTGTTAATAATTCTGAATTGTTTAGATTTTGGAATGCACATTAACTTATTCTCCATCAGCTGGTTAAACAGCATAAAAGTTCGGTTTGATTTTTGCATTGGTTTGAACAGGGGCGAATTTAGTGATTTCGGGGCCCCAGGTGAAATATAGGAATACATTTGCACAAATTAAAGCTCAGCGTGTGCACTTTAAGCCCATATTCATGATATAACTACAACTTGAATATGTTTTGGTCACCAGCTAAAATAACAAAAATTGTGCCTGTGTCCAAATATGGACCTAACTGTATATGAAAAGCATTTTAGGGGGCCATTGGCTTTTGGTGGCCCATTCGCCTTGTTGGGAAATGTCACGCCCCTTACCATAGCCGCCTGCGAGCTTTAGTGTAAATATTACGTCAAAATCAAATCAATTTGAGCGCGGTTTAAACCCGGATGATTGTAACCACTCTAAGTTCTTCTGCCTTGGGAAAGCTAGCGTGTCTCCGACATAGTGATAACACTCGTTGCCTTCTCTAGTGCAGCTCAACCAGGTCTCGTCCCATTCGTCGATATTTGTGATCCCGGAAAATATGCATTGTAGTCCAAACGAGTCGTTCGTTGTAGTTTTTGAAAAGTGATTTCTGTTAAATAAAATCTCATTTTGAAGTGGACTTTGAGCTTTGTAACTTTGCAGATCTTTTTTATGCTCAAACAGCAACATTACAGACTAACTAAAGTTGAAAAAGTGAAAAAGCATAATAGGACCCCTTTAAAAACACTCTTGTATTTTAGGCAGTATACTGAGGAAAATGAAAAGAAAATGCCATTGAAACTCTTCCGAAGACCGTTGGTTCCCTTCAGAGATACATTCATATAATTCATTCAGACCCAAAAATGAAAATTCTATCATTAATTACTCATGTCATTCCAACAGAGCCGGCGCCAGTGCAGCACTGATGAGGGGGCGGAAGGGGGTGAAAAAAAAAAACCATATGTGGCCCATTCACATATTTGTCGGACCGTAAACAAACCTGCCCACTACTATTAGAATACTGGGTTCACACAGATAGTGTTTTGGTCGCGAGTCAGGTCAGTGGAATTTTTTTTTTTTTTTAAAGCGCAAGGAGATTGTTTTTAGAAGCTGAATTTCTTTTAACTTGAGCGCAGTGTTTTAGAATGACGTATTATGCGCGAGAAGCTGCTATAAAGACCTGAGATGAGAGCGCAGCATTCAAACACAAATTCAAAGACGTCCGTAGCGCATTTACTTTGAAATACAATGGAAAAGTTCCGCAGTGGAATGAAAAATGTGTTCTGAGTGAATGACCCTATTCTAAAAGGTAGCAAATACAGATGGCAGAGTAGGCTATTGAATAAAACAAAATCACATAGACAACAAATTCGAAAATCTGACATCCAGGAAATAATATGACTTAGGCAGCAGTTTTACCACAAATACAGACAAGTGATACCACCACAATCACCAGAAATAATTATCTGCTTTACAATGAGAAACAAGCTTATTGCAACCGATTCCCTGACGTAACACATTCATTGCGACCCATTTAACAGATGCATCATTTTAAGTTAGAACAACTTGAACAGCAACAAACAATACAGCGAAATAAGCAACTTACTATGACCATCTAGCCCTCTATTAAACAAAAAAATAATTTCATCATACCTTTAGCTTACTCAGTAGTGCTGCATTCTTAGTTGAACCGCTTGCGCGGGAAGTTTGTGTGTCAGATCAATTAAAATGCGACTTAGTGAAATGGACTGTCCTAAATTGTTGCTATAGTAGCATCATATTAATGCTAGAAAGCCTATGCATTTGGCAACTGTATTTTTTTAATAAACCATTATATTTCATAAAATCTATTTTCACACTCATCTTGAGTGAGGGGGTGGAATAGTCTGAGTTGCCGCTTCAGCTTGAGTCCCCCTCATGCCACCCAGGAGCCGGCGTTCTGCCGTAGAAACCAAATGCGCTGCACCTTGTTTACAAGCAGAGGAATGATGCACATGCATGCATCATGATACTCTCATGGAGGAAAAGACATCAGTCAAACATACCACTAAAGAATGGGAGAGATGATCAGAGAAAAAATGAACTCATAAACATGGCCCTTGTTTAAAAACTTATTTTCACAGTCTCTGATTCCCCTGCCAGGGTCAGAGCCCACACCGCTCAAGGAGATACAGCTTCGCTGCATGGTTTGATTCATCCTAAAGATACAAAAATACAGGAGAGTTATCTCAAATAAGCAGTGTACACTCTGTGAAGAGAAGATAGACCTGTATTATTGATCGCATAGTTTTATTAAAGGGAAAGAGACCAATTCACATTAACTCATAAACATGGCCCTTGTTTAAAAACTTATTTTCACAGTCTCTGATTCCCCTGCCAGGGTCAGAGCCCACACCGCTCAAGGAGATACAGCTTCGCTGCATGGTTTGATTCATCCTAAAGATACAAAAATACAGGAGAGTTATCTCAAATAAGCAGTGTACACTCTGTGAAGAGAAGATAGACCCGTATTATTGATCGCATAGTTTTATTAAAGGGAAAGAGACCAATTCACATCCAACTTTCCAGCTGGATTGACAGATAAAAAAAGCACCTCTTGTGGCTTGTGTTTATCGCACAACTCAAATAGTTTATCCAAAAAATGAAACCTCTGCCCTTGTTTAGTCCCCCTGATGTTTAAACCCGTTGTTGGTTTTAGTTTTTTTAAACCGTGGAATACAAGAAGATTGGGTGAAGCATTCCTATGACTTTTTTAAGTTATTTTGTTTAATTTTCTTTTATTCAATAGTACAGAGAAAGAGAGACAGGAAGTGATGTGGTGGAGAGAAAGGAACAGGAATGGGAAAGGACCATAAGCCAGGATTCTAAAAAAAAAAAAAAAGGCTGCCAGTAATGGCGTTACAATTAGTGGTTGACGGGTTTTTTTATTTATATATTTTTTGCCAAGGCTGATATTTTGCCCAATATTTGGCACTTTATTTATCTGGATCAGCTCCTAAGTTTTTTTCTGTTTGGCCAGTAAGTGTTAGAATCTGGCATTTATTTTAACAGTGATTTAACAGAAAACAGAGACTTTTATTTTGACAGCTCTGTGAATACCAGCACCTGATCAGATGTCTTCATTACTGTCTTTGTTTAACAGTTCTGTCTTTTAAATTGTAGTGTTGTAGTGTTTTCTTTTCTATTATTAGTAATGCAAGGCAAATGCTCTAACACTTTCCCACATACCGTAGGCATTCAGTAAATGGACATCTATATCATTTCAACAAGACTTACATTTAATTTTACAAACCTCACACACTTTGGCGGATCCAGCTGTTAGATCTTCTGAAGTGTGAAATTGTAGTCTGAATACAAATGCATGTACTCGGTGCATGACGGTCCGTTTGTTCAAATTGGATGCGGACAGGAGAATCATTAATTTCAGACTGTGCTGCTCAAGCCCCTCTTGTAATGTAAAACTTTGGGATTTGTTTTAACCGTTTTGTCATTTGCCAGTCAGAAATGACTCAGACTCCTCAAAAAACCTCTCCTTAATAAGCCACACAGTGTGAGGTATAATTCATGTGTGAAGGACAAACGTGTTGGATGTGTTCAACACTTAGAGGACTTTGAAAAACTGCTAACCGTGAGTATGAGTAATAGTGAGATTTGACTTAGCATTTTTATGTTTCTGTCAACCCCCTTTATAAGTTAATTCAGAACATTTTCTGAGAACCCATGCTTTAGGCAAGAGTGTAAAGCACACAGCATGAGAAAAGACCTGGTAAGAGAATATTCTTTGTGGGGCGCAAATCCCTTGCCAGTTTTATCTGAACATAATGCTATTCACATTGCACTGTCCTATATAATAATGGATTAATGACTGCCTTGCACAGTATAAAGCTCTACATGGCAGCACCCAGCTCTCTGCTCTATTTAATAAATTCATAGTTTCTAACCAGGCCCAAAGCAACTAGCAATTTTTCCAACAAGCCGTTTGTCCACTGAGCTATTACTGTGTCAAGCAGCAAAACTGCTCCACTTGACAAAACAATGGCTAATCAAATGATTTTTGAAGTGTCATACAGTTACGACGAGTGGCATTTTGGTCCAATGAGATACAGGGGCTACAGGGTCCATTGGTGCAAAAATTGACCCTTTTCACAGACTGTAATGCCACATTTCCACAGTTGTTAACATCGTAAATCTAGTAAAGTTTTTTAATATATTTTCATTTTTTAAAAATGTAATGTACATTTTTATAACACTTTTGTTTTTATTATCTTATTAACTTGTTAACACTATTGATTGTTTCTATTAAATCGGCTGAGGGAGTGAACGCAAATTGGACATCTTTTACTCAAAATATGGCGTTATTTTAATGACAAATGTCGAGAGCGCATTATTGTAGCACGAAAGCACATAAACATAAACACAAATCTCTCCGCTCGCACGCCGATTTCCTTTGCTCTCGCACAAAACCAGACGCACTTAAAACGTGTCTCTCCTCTAGCTCAAAGTGTGTACGCTCAAACTGTGTCCTGTGCACTAGCAAATCTCTCTATGCTCATGCAGATATTATTTTCGCACCTGAATTAAATGTTGTCAAGTTATTATGCACTTTTAAAAAGCAGTCTCAAAACAGATTTGTTCAGGGCCTTTCCTTGATTTTTTTTTAATATATTGTTGTATTTAAACTATATATAAACTGGTTATTGTACTTTGTTTTACTAGGCCCACTTTATCTCTTTTATGTTTGCATTTTGTTCTTTTCGTTTTAAAAGGGGCTATATAAATAAAGCTTTAACCAAGACCTCCACGACTGACCGATGAAAATGTGTGAAATCTAATTGGCTGGGAGGGAAGTGAACCCGGAATTCTTTTGACAATCAAAGATGGATCTTTAATTTCTTTCTAGTTTAATAATAATTAGCAATGCTAATGAAATGTAGCCTATATTAGAAATGGCTAGGAATTGGGTGTTTGGATGATTTGTACATATAACCTCTGTCCTGGTTGGTCTCTGAGCAATTTATCAATAACAACATATATTTATAAAAACAACATATTATAGTCTCTGGTTATTGTACTTTGTTTTACTAGGCCCACTTTATCTCTTTTATGTTTGCATTTTGTTCTTTTCGTTTTAAAAGGGGCTATATAAATAAAGCTTTAACCAAGACCTCCACGACTGACCGATGAAAATGTGTGAAATCTAATTGGCTGGGAGGGAAGTGAACCCGGAATTCTTTTGACAATCAAAGATGGATCTTTAATTTCTTTCTAGTTTAATAATAATTAGCAATGCTAATGAAATGTAGCCTATATTAGAAATGGCTAGGAATTGGGTGTTTGGATGATTTGTACATATAACCTCTGTCCTGGTTGGTCTCTGAGCAATTTATCAATAACAACATATATTTATAAAAACAACATATTATAGTCTATGGCTCTAAATACTTCATATAAAAGATCAATGTTATGTCATCATTTGTCAGATACCTCAGCTGAATTTAAAATCATTGCAATAAATTCTCAGTTGTTATGATGACAATAATAAGTAACTATTCCTATCAAATCAACTGCAAAAACAGATGTTTATGATGCAAGATATGTTCACAATAAACGTTCTGATAGCATCGCTGTTTGCACATTTATTGGGAGTTTTTTTTTTTTTATCCAGTGTTTGTTTTCAGTTCTGATTTTAGTTAGATTTTTTGAAAACCCACTTCATATTAGCTATACACATTCAATGGCACTCTCCTCTAAAACAGTGAATATACAGTTATATGACAGTTACATGTTATTACATTGTCTGTAAATGCATTAAACACACAGAATATAATATAGTGGATGACAAATATGAGAAATTCATTATAGTGTTATATTTGGTCTCCAAATCTTAAGTATCGGTTTAGGGAGTATATATACAGTGGGTACGGAAAGTATTCAGACCCCCTTAAATTTTTCCACTCTTTGTTATATTGCAACCATTTGCTAAAATCATTTAAGTTAATTTTTTTCCTCATTAATGTACACACAGCACCCCACATTGACAGAAAAACACAGAATTGTTGACATTTTTGCAGATTTATAAAAAAAGAAAAACTGAAATATCACACGGTCCTAAGTATTCAGACCCTTTGCTCAGTATTTAGTAGAAGCACCCTTTTGATCTAATACAGCCATGAGTCTTTTTGGGAAAGATGCAACAAGTTTTTCACACCTGGATTTGGGGATCCTCTGCCATTCCCCCTTGCAGATCCTCTCCAGTTCTGTCAGGTTGGATGGTAAACATTGGTGGACAGCCATTTTTAGGTCTATCCAGAGATGCTCAATTGGGTTTAAGTCAGGGCCCTGGCTGGGCCATTCAAGAACAGTCACAGAATTGTTGTGAAGCCACTCCTTCGTTATTTTAGCTCTGTGCTTAGGGTCATTGTCTTATTGGAAGGTAAACCTTCGGCCCAGTCTGAGATCCTGAGCACTCTGGAGAAGGTTTTCGATTTAAGGGGGTCTGAATACTTTCCGTACCCACTGTATATATATATATATCTCTCGATCAAAGTACACAATACATATATGACCACAAGAACTTCATATGCTTTTTTGTTTGTTTAGATTAATCGTTCAGAGAGGTTTGACCAAACTGTTAAACTAGGTTATTTCCAAATCATCCAAGCACCCGATTGATTTCTAATGTTTGATGATCATGGCTAAGTAGTATTAAATTGTAAAGAAATTACAGATCCATCTTTGAAATCTGATTGGTTGATAACGTTTGACAACGTTTAATTCAGGTGCGAAAATAATTAATATCTGCATGAGCACAGAGAGATTTGCGAGTGCACAGGACACACTTTGAGCACGCACACTCTCTCTGGGCGAGAGCAGTGTGTATCTGACCACGCGCGTCTGGTTTTGTGCGAGAGCAAAGGAAATCCGCGTGCGAGCGGAGAGATTCGCGCTCACGCATTATATTTATGGGCTTTCGCGCTACAATAATGCACTCTCGACATTTGTCATTAAAATAACGCCATACAAAACACAGAAGTTATATTTGTTTCAACCCAACTTTGGGTCAAATATGGACTAACCCAACTTTTGGGTTATAAATGTAATTTTAAAAAGTACCCCAACAGCTGGGTTAGTCCATATTTTACCCAAAGTTGGGTTGAAACAACCCAGCATTTTTAGAGTGCACAATAGAAGGTTACCCAACAATGACAACTATGGCTTTCTGCTTCTGAGAATCCCTGAAATGTGAAAAGGGTCCATAGAAACCAATCGATCAAATAAATGCTTTATCATTTCTCATGTGTATTGGACAGTTATTAGAGAAGTTAGTGGAGGCAGACAACTAAACTTGAGGGATATTGCACATATCTCTCAAGCTGCCTCTCGCTGTAGGCTGCTGGGACTCTCAAGGCTTTAACTTAACCATTACAATCTGCATTGCGTCCAATTAAGCCTCGGCATATCAAATTAAAAGGACTTAAGTATCGTAATTTACACATTTACACTACTAGTAGTGTTCGTTTGGTTACTTTGTTCTTGTGGAGGTGTAGATGACAGCATCTTGTGGAGGTGTAGATGACAGACTGTTATTAATGGTCTTAGCATCATTATGCTGTCACCTCTCTGAGCCTGAATGCATTGGATGTGTGCTGAAAATCTTACACTGAATTGAAAAGCTGATGTTGAACCTGAATGTTTGAATGGCTGCACTGGTGTGTTAGCGAGATCTCTGCTGCCCCACTGTGTTCATATGTATACATACACACACACACACACACACACACAC